>NC_092270.1:13920028-13987528 GCF_036320965.1 Panulirus ornatus
GACATAAATTGTCGTACAAGTACTCCACCGAATTTCCAGCAACTAACTGATGGTTTGGCACCTCCTTTAGTCCAGACAAAATTACGTGAGGGAACATGAAATCACCACAGCCACCAAACTAGTTTACTGGGTGGCCATAGATGGCACTGTGTGTAGGATGTGCTTATTTACATTCTTTACACTGCACTTCTTAGTGGTAATACTGCAATTTTGTGAGATTCTTAGCTTATTTGGCTTAGATTTAACCCTAGCTGTGGCTTCTAAGACATATGAGAGTGTCAGTTGTGGTGTCAAACGTAAATACTAGTCCATATCAATCCAAGATAAAGTAGAGCTGTTGAAAAAAATGGACTGTGGTGTTTCGGTGCATCAGCTGTGTGACATCTACAGTATTGGTTCATCAACTGTTTATGATAGAAGCAAAGGGAGAAAATATGAAAATTCTACGCAGACAGCAATTCCAAGAAGCAAATGACAATTAGAAAAACTATGAAAGATGGTAAGAGTACTGAGCACAATCGAGTGATGATGGAATGGTTTTGACAGCATCCAAGTGATGGAGTGGACTTGTCAGGTAGCATGATAATGGACCAGGCTAATTTGTTCCACAAAGAACTTAAATTACATGAGTGTGACTATAGTGAAAAATGGCTTCAAAGATTCGAGAAGCATCACAGATTTTGCATGAATAAAGTGTGCAAAGAAAAGCAGTCTGCAAACCACAAAGGAGCTGCCGAGTATGTGGACAAATTTGTGAAACTCATAGCTGACGAGCACCTCAGTCCTGAGCAGGTGTACAATGCACACGAAACTGGATTATTCTGGCAATGCACACCTCAGAAAACACTAGCGAAAGAAGATGAAGAAGACTCCACAGGATTCAAACAAGGGTGTATCTAGGGGAAACAGTGCCTATGGCAAGCACTGAAATTGCACCCATATGACACCAATATTTCTTATTCTTATTATCTCCACCAAGGAGATAATATACACGGCATTTGTTTGTTTGTCTGTGAGCAACTTTCAACAAAAGTTCATGCTGAAATTTTCAAGGAAAAATCAAAAATGACAAGGACCAATTGATTAGATTTTGGGAGTGATCCGCATCATTGTCTGGAACCAGGACGCCATTACGGAAATATCAATTTTTGTGAATAACTATTGAACTAATAATAATATCAATGTATTCCAAAAGCCAAAGATATGTTTTTATGGTCAAGAAATCTAAATCTTTAAGATCCGAATCACTGTCTGGAACCAGGATGCCCTTACGCCACTGGCGCCCACCCCTTCAAGTGGCACCCAGGGCACCTGCCCTACCTGCCATACCATACCATACACCACTAGATTCAAACAATCTAAGGACAGACTTACCATCTCAGGGTACTCAAACATTCAATATTTGTAGCAGTCCATGGTATATTTTAAACTCATGGGAGAAGTATAATTAGTGGGTTAGAGGTGTGTTGATGAATTATTATTAAGTGACCAAGGTTGGTCCGGCAAAATGGTTAATCCGACAAGGCTTTGGAACCAAGAGTGCCGGAAAATAAGTGGTGTAGCTGTATCAAGTGAGCGCTATTTATTCTTCTCTCAAAAGCCATTTTGCTGCTTTCTAATGTAAAAACAGAGCAAAAAAACTTGATCAGGGTTGCTTCAATGCTTTTATCATTCACAATGGTTTCCCCATCCTCGTACAGTATGGATCCTATCCACTCCTTATATGTTTCTCATCAAAGACATTTCTTTCTTATCTATTATTATACTTAAATGCAGTTTCCCACATCAGTGAGGTAGCACCAGGAAACAGACAAAGACTGGCCCATCCACTCATATACACATACATACATAAACACCCATACATGCACATATACATATCAACATATACAGACACATGCACAGACATATACGTATATACACATGTACATATTCATACTTGCTTGCCTTCATCCATTCCTGTTGCTACCCTGCTGCACAGGAAATAGTGATGCTACCCCCTTGCTTCATTGAGGTAGCGAAGGAAAACAGACAAAAAAGGCCACATTCATTCCCACTCATCTAGCTGTCATGTGTAATGCACCGAAACCACAGCTCCCTTTCCACATCAAGGCCCCACAGACATTTCCATGATTTACCCTAGACGCTTCACATGCCCTGGTTCAGTCCAATGACAGTACATCAACCCCAATATACCACATCGTTCCAATTCACTCTATTCCTTGCATGGCTATCACCCTCCAGTATGCTCAGGCCCCAATCGCCAAAAATCTTTTTCACTCCATCCTTCCACCTCCAGTTTGGTCTCCTGCTTCTCCTTGTTCCTTTCACCTCTGACACATATATCCTCTTTGTTAATCTTTCCTCACTCATTCTCTCCACAAGTCCAAACCATTTCAACACATCCTCTTCTGCTCTCTCAACCATACTCTTCCTATTTTGACACATCCCTCTTACTCTTTCATTACTTACTCGATCAAACCACCTCACACCACATACTGTCCTATAACATTTCATTTCCGACACATCTACCCTCCTCCACACAACCCTATCTACAGCCCATGCCTCACAACCATATAACATTGTTGGAACTACTATTCCTTCAAACATACCCATTTTTACTCTCCGAGGTAATGTTGTCGCCTTCCACACATTCTTCACTGCTCCCAGTACCTTCACCCCCTCCACCACCCTGTGACTCACTTCTGCTTCCATGGCTCCATCTCCTGCTAAGTCCACTCCAAGATATCTAAAACATTTCACTTCCTCCAATTCTTCATTCAAACTTACCTCCCAATCAACTTGTTCCATAACCCTACTAACCTTGCTCTTATTCACATTCACTCTCAACTTTCTCCTTTCAAACACTTTTCCAAACTCAAGTCACCAACCTCCGCAGTTTCTCACCCAAATCAGCCACCAGCACTGTATCATCAACGAACAACAATTGACTAACTTCCCAGTCCTTCTTATCCACAACAGAGTACATATTCGCCCCTCTCTCTAAACCTCTTGCATTTCCCTCCCTAATCACTCTGTCCATAAACAAATCAAATCACGGGGACATCACACACCCCTGCCGCAAACTGACATTCACTGGGAACCAATCACTCTCCTATGTTCCTACTCGTACACATGCCTTACATCCTTGGTAAACTGCTTCTAGCAACTTACCTCCCACACCATATGCTTTTAAAACCTTCCGCAAAGCATCTCTATCAACCATATCATATGCCTTCTCTAGATCCATAAATGCTACATAAAAATCCATCTGTTTTTCTAAGTATTTCTCACACACATTCTTCAAAGCAAACACCTGATCCACACATCCTCTACCACTTCTGAAACCACTCTCCTCTTCCATAATCTGATGCTCTGTACATGCCTTGACCCTCTCCATCAATACCCTCCCATATAATTTTTCAGGAATACTCGATAAACTTGTGCCTCAGTAGTTTGAACACTCACCTATATCCCCTGTGCCTTTGTACGATGGCACTATGCATGCATTCCATCAATCCTCAGGTACTTCACCATGATCCATACATACATTTGCATGCATTCCGCCAATCCTCAGGCACTTCACCAAGATCTATACATACAGTGAATATGCTTACAAACCAGTCAACAACACAGTCACCCCCTTTTTTGAATAAATTCCACTGCAATACCATCCAAACCTGATGCCTTGCCGGATTTCAGCTTCCGTAAAGCTTTGACTACCTCTTCTGTGTTTACCAAATCATTCTCCCTGACCCTTTTACTACATACACCATCCTGGCCAAAACACCCTATATCTGCCACTATATCATCAAACATTCAAAAACCTTCAAAATACTCATTCCATCTCCTAACTTCATCACTACCCATTATTATCTCACCATTTGCCCCCTTCACTGACATTCCCATTTGTTCTCTTGTCTTTATACTATACTTTGTCGCTGTCTCTCGCGTTAGCAAGGTAGCGCAAGGAAACAGACAAAAGAATGGCCCAACCCACCCACATACACATGTATATACATAAACGTTCACACACGCACATATATATATATCTATACATTTTAACATATACATATATATACATACACAGACATATACAAGTATGTACATAATTCATACTTGATGCCTTTATTCATTCCCAATGCCACCCCACCACACGAAATGACAACCCCCTCCCCCCGCACACGGACTAGGTAGCACTAGGAAAAGACAACAAAGGCCACATTCGTTCACACTCAGTCTCTAGCTGTCATGTATAATGCACTGAAACCATAGCTCCCTTTCCACATCCAGACCCCACAAAACTTTCCATGGTTTACCCCATACGCTTCACATGCCCTGGTTCAATCCATTGACAGCACGTCCACCCCGGTATACCACATCGTTCCAATTCACTCTATTCCTTGCACACCTTTCACCCTCGTGCATGTTCAGGCCCCAATCGCTCAAAATCTTTTTCACTCCATCCTTCCACCTCCAATTCAGTCTCACACTTCTCCTTGTTCCCTCCACCTCTGAGACATATATCCTCTTGGTCAATCTTTCCTCACTCATTCTCTTCATGTGACCAAACCATTTCAATACACCCTCTTCTGCTCTCTCAACCACACTCTCTTTATTACCACACATCTCTCTCACCCTTTCATTACTTATTCGATCAAACCACCTCACACCACATATTGTTCTCAAACATCTCATTTCTAACACATCTACCCTCCTCTGAACAACCCTATCTATAGCCCACGCCTCGCAACCATATAACATTGTTGGAACTGCTATTCCTTCAAACATATCCATTTTTGCTTTCCAAGATAATGTTCTTGCCTTCCACACATTCTTCAACACTCCCAGAACTTTTGCCCCTCCTCAACCCAGTGACTCACTTCTGCTTCCATGGTTCCATCCACTGCCAAATCCACTCCCAGATATCTAAAACACTTCACTTCCTCCTGTTTTTCTCCATTCAAACTTACCTCCCAATTGACTCGTCTCTCAACCCAACTGTACCTAATAACCTTGCTCTTATTCGCATTTACTCTCAGATTACTTCTTTCACACACTTTACCAAATTCAGTCACCAACTTCTGCAGTTTCTCACCAGAATCAGCCACCAGTGCTGTATCATCAGCGAACAACCACTGACTCGCTTCCCAAGCCCTCTTATCCACAACAGACTGCATACTTGCCCCACTCTCCAGAACTCTTCCATTCACCTCCCTAACAACCCCATCCATAAACAAATTAAACAACCATGAAGACATCACACACCCCTGCCGCAAACCAACATTCACTAAGAACCAATCACTTTCCTCTCTTCCTACTCATACACATGCCTTACATCCTCAATAAAAACTTTTCACTGCTTCTAGCAACTTGCCTCCCACACCATATACTCTTAATACCTTTCAGACAGCATCTCTATCAACTCTATCATTTGCCTTCTCCAGATCCATAAATGCCACATACAAAAATTAAAATACAAGGAGGGGAGAGTTTCAAGAACCCGCTCCTGCCCCCTTTAGTCACCTTCTACGACACGCGGGGAATACATAGTAAGTATTCCTTCTCCCCATCCTCAAATATATCTATAAAATCTTTCAGGATCTCTACCATTGTCTCTTGCAATACTCACTTTGATGAGTCCTTTCACTTGTCTTCTGTATTATATTGCAATGCAATATTAGGTCAGTCTAACTCTTAATCTTGCAAAGATTATTTCAGTGCCATATAACAAAATCTGGGGAGTACCATTTAGGCTTGTTGGTATTGTTTCAGTTGTGAATGGCAAATGAATGTGTCTTGTTGGCCCTTAATTCCTTTGGGCATGAACAAACAAGGGTGAGACTCTTTAATGTGTCACATAACCCATTAGAATCTGCCCTTTTAATGTTAGGGGTAATAATATTGGTTTTAAGGAAGTTGGTTTTGACACCCACATCTTCACTAACCATTTTATGGTCACAAATGCCTGGATGTCCTTAAATACAGGTATTAGTAACTAAGAACTACTGGGATGCAATAACTAAATAAAGTATATTAGCTTACCTCACTGGCTCAATTACAGTTTGACAGAGAAAACTGTCTTCAACAAAGATGAGATGATAACTCTAGAAGATTCACTTTCTACACTTTGCCAATTGATCTCTGAGAGATTAAAATCTCCAAGAATAATTTAGCCTTTTTCCTGTATTGCTTGTTGTAAACTCTCATACATGAAAGTGTTAATATCTGCTAGGTGACTAGGATGTCTATACACTACATTCAGGTAAAGTTTGGAAAATTCTGTGCTACTCTCAACAAACAAGTGTCAACAGCAGCATATGCTGTTGTCTGAATTTCAGTGGGGTTTGGGTAAGATTCTACATACAGTGCAGTTTCGCCTCCTCAACCATCTCTATCCCTTACAAATAATATGTAGTCTGGTAGATTGTACTCGCTCATCAGATCAGTGTTTTTCGCATTCAGATATGTTTCTGTTAAACCAGTGATATCAACATGTTCACTGTTTACCTATTTTGTTTTGGATGGATCTTATACTCATGTAAAGTACATCTAATTTCTTTTGAGTGACTTCTGTACAAGACTGGAGGTAAGATTTGGTGAATGACTATTTCTAAACCGAGGTGTGGTGTGCCCCCATGACTCATCCCCCTGTCATCGTTGTCTGGTGTGAGGAGGGGATTCAACCTGACCTCCCTTGTGTGACAAGTAATATGAACTGACCTCACCTCAACCATCTGTATGATGTGGTCAACAAACCACCCTCTAGCGGCCTTCAAAAAAAAATTTCCCTGCAGTTTATGGTAATTTGATCTATGACTCACATGGCACCTTTATTGCAAAGGTGAATACTGTCTCAAATGTATAATCCACTATCTCCTATAAAGTCGAGCACGGGCCTACAAAGACAAACTTAGCATCCAAGCACAAGCATTTTAGCTTCTCATTTACACCTAGATCTCTAGTTTGGGCATAGTTACATTATATCTCAGGGAGCCCTAATAATATCTGTTAACCGATCTATCTTTCAGGGTGCTAATCAGCTCACTATATTCTTCTATGATGATTTCTAAATTTAAATTCTTTAGGTAAATGTCATTGCTTCCAATACTCACCACTATACATGACATTTTACAGGTACTTTATGTCTTTAACCTTTTGTTTAATGTGGGAAATTCTAACACTGAGCTAGACACTGACTGTTCTCTCAGCTCTTGAATACCCTGCCATGTGCTTGCCCAGATTTCTGATCAATGAATCTCCTATAATTATGGTACAGTTGTCTTAGCTCTTTTCATGCAAGTCGCTGTATAATGCAAACTGACTGCTCGTGAGAGGGGCGAACAGAGGTGGGATGGGGAGAAAGAGGTCCCATAAGGAAGGAGGAGGGGAACAGCTGGATGGGTGGCTGAGGTGTGACATAAACTTTGGAGGTTATGGAATTAGGGTGAGGAAGGACATTAGCTGAGGGGTGGGACTGGCTGAACATAGTTGGTAACCCAAGCAGAATATAAGTCACTGGAACTACTTGGGTGCTTCAGCAACCTGCTAGGGACCACAGTGGGTGGTGTGCACCTTTTCATTGAGTCTGTGGTGCCCAACCCCACTGATAGCACCACCTACACCACTCTCATTTGGGAAAAACTCTTGATTTTTTCACACTACATTTGTGAAACATTTCATAAGAAAAACACAGCTTTTGTTACTTTTTCTGCATCTATTCAAATCATCAAAAACTTACAAAATAAAACTTTATGTAACTTGCATACATAGAATTGGCTTTCCTAAACTGGGAATGGTTAAGTCTTCAGTAAGTATATAACATGTTTTTGTATTCTTTGTGCACCTTTTCATAAAGAGGGTAATATTACTGTGCTCTGAGGAGACTGAAATAATCAGCTGCACGCTGAAAGAAGAAAGTAAGTCCACTACAACAATGGATATATAAATATACAGTTGACTATCCAGTAGAAAACAATCTGGAAAAGGTGAAAATGAATGGTACAACATAAATATCAAGAAAAATTAACATTTGTCCACCTTACCTTTATTTGCTCTCCATAGTCGTTCCATACCATTGCGTTTAAGAGCCAATCTGGAGAGTTCAGTGAAACTTTCCACAATATTAAAGTCACAGAGAGGACTAACTTCGAAAAGGTTCACATGATTCTTTGCAGCATACTGTTCTGCTTGACTCTGGCTCACCTGTCTTTTAAATGCCAGATGCAGTCGGTTGCCTATCAACACCTTTGGCACACCTGGAGCATGCTGGAAGGAAGAAAATAATCAATTTTAAGATATCTGAAAAATCAATATTCATATAACTGATTACATTACTATTCTAACAAAACATAGTTCTTAAGCATTCTTACAAAGGTAAAAAGGTTGGAAAGAAGAACTAACAAAAGAATAGAGATTTACATACAAACACTGATTGAGAAAACAAGAAACAATCATGTTGGTAGAATCTTTAACAGAAAATTCTGACTGGATAAAATACCATCAAAGTCTAGTGGATTTTTTTCCCCAGGATGATTTTCATTCAAACACAGTTGGATAACACTGGAACAGATGGAGAAAAATGCCTCGTTTGCTTACATCCAGTCTCTGTCAAGTGTAATGTACTAAAACCACAGCCACCTATCCAAGACTAGGCCCCACAGACCTTTCCATGACTTACCCTAGGTACTTCATATGCCCTAGTTCAGTATCATCTCTGATCCATATATCCTCTTTGTCAATCTTTCCTCACTCATTCTCTCCATAATTCCAAACCATTTAAACACACCCTCTACTGCTCTCTCAAAAATACTCTTTTCATTTCCACACATCTCTCTTACCCTTACATTACTTACTCGATCAAACAACCTCACACCGCATATTGTCCTCAAACATTTCATTTCCAACACATTCATCCTCCTCCATAAAACCCTATCTAAAGCCCATGCCTCGCAACCATATAACATTGTTGGAACCACTATTCCTTCAAACATACCATTTTTGCTTTCCAAGATAATGTTCTCTCCTTCCACACATTCTTCATCACTCCCAGAACCTCCGGCCCCTCCCCTACCCTATGACTCCCTTCCGTTTCCATGGATCCATCTACTGCCAAGTCCACTTCTCAGATATCTACAGCACTTCACTTCCTCCAATTTTTCTCCATTCAAACTTATATCCCAAATAACATGTTCCTCGACCATACTGAACCTATTTCCTTTATTTTTATTCACATTTACCCTCAACTTTCTCCTTTGACACACTTTTCCAAACTCAAGTCACCAACCTCAGCAGTTTCTCACACATATCCACCACTAGAGCTGCATCATTGGCAAACAACAATTGACTCACTTCCAAGGCCCTCTCATCCACAACAGACTACATATTCACCCCTCTCTCCAAAACTCTTGCATTTACCTCCCTAGCCATCCCATCCATAAACAAATTAAACAACCATGGGGACATCACACAACCCTGTCACACACCGACATTCACTGGGAACCAATCAATCTCCACTCTTCCTACTCGTACACATGCCTTACATCCTTAGTAAAATCTTTTCACTGCTTCTAGCAACTTATCTCCCACAATATATACTCTAAAAATCTTCCACAAAGCATCTCTATCAAACCTATCACATGCCTTCTCCAAATCCATAAATGCTACATATATATCCATTTGTCTTTCTAAGTATTTCTCACATACATTCTTCAAAGCAAACACCTTATCCACACATCCTCTACCACTTCTGAAACCACACTGCTCTTCCCCAGTCTGATACTTTGTGCATGCCTTCACCCTCTCAATCAATACACTCCCATATAATTTCCCAGGAATACTCAACAAACTTAAACCTCTGCAATTTGAACACTCACCTTTATCCCCTTTGCCTTTGTACAATGGCACTATGCATGCATTCCGCCAATCCTCAAGCACTTCACCATGGTCCATACATACAGTGAATATCCTTACCAACCAGTCAATAATACAGTCACCCCATTTTTTAATAAATTCCACTGCAATACTATCCAAACCCACCGCCTCGCCGGCTTTCATCTTCCACAAAGCTTTCACTACCTCTTCTCTTTTCACCAAATCATTCTCCATGACCCTCTCACTTTGTAAACCACCCCGACCAAAACACCCTATATCTCCCACTCTATGATCAAACACATTTAACAAACCTTCAAAATACTCACTCCATCACTATCTGTTATCCCTTCCCCACCTGCTCCCTTCATCGAAGTTCCTCTCTGTTCTCTTGTCTTACGCACATTATTTACCTCCTTCAAAAACATCTTTTTATTCTCCCTGACATTCAATGATACTCTCTCACCCTAACTCTCATTTTCCCTCTTCTTCAACTCTTGCACCATTCTCTTGACCTCTTGCCACTTTCTTTTATGTATCTCGCAGTCATTTGCACTACTTCATTTATTTATTATACTTAATCGCTACTTCCCACATTAGTGAAGTAGCACCAGGAAACAGACGAAGACTGGTCTAACCACTCACTTACACATATATATACATAAACACCCATACATGCACATATATTTATTTATTTATTTATTTTGCTTTGTCTCTGTCTCCCGCGTTAGCGAGGTAGCGCAAGGAAACAGACGAAAGAATGGCCCAACCCACACACATACGCATGTATATACATACACGTCCAAACACGCAAATATACATACCTATACATCTCAATGTACACATATATATACACACACAGACATATACATATATACACATGTACATAATTTATACTGTCTGCCTTTATTTATTCCCACTGCCACCTCGCGACACATGGAATAACATCCCCCTCCCCCTCATGTGCGCAAGGTAGCGCTAGGAAAAGACAACAAAGGCCCCATTCGTTCACACTCAGTCTCTAGCTGTCATGTAATAATGCACCGAAACCACAGCTCCCTTTCCACATCCAGGCCCCACAGAACTTTCCATGGTTTACCCCAGACGCTTCACATGCCCTGGTTCAATCAATTGACAGCACATCCACCCAAGTATACCACATCGTTCCAATTCACTCTATTCCTTGCATGCCTTTCACCCTCCTGCATGTTCAGGCCCCGATCACTCAAAATCTTTTTCACTCCATCTTTCCACCTCCAATTTGGTCTCCCACTTCTCCTTGTTCCCTCCACCTCTGACACATATATCCTCTTGGTCAATCTTTCCTCACTCATTCTCTCCATGTGACCAAACCATTTCAAAACACCCTCTTCTGCTCTCTCAACCACACTCTTTTTATTTCCACACATCTCTCTTACCCTTACATTGCTTACTCGATCAAACCACCTCACACCACATATTGTCCTCAAACATCTCATTTCCTTCACATCCACCCTCCTGCGCACAACTCTATCCAGAGCCCACGCCTCGCAACCATACAACATTCCTGGAACCACTATTCCTTCAAACATACCCATTTTTGCTTTCTGAGATAATGTTCTCGACTTCCAAACATTCTTCAAGGCTCCCAGAATTTTCACCCCCTCCCCCACCCTATGATTCACTTCCACTTCCATGGTTCCATCCGCTGCCAGATCCACTCCCAGATATCTAAAACACTTTACTTCCTCCAGTTTTTCTCCATTCACACTTACCTCCCAATTTACTTGACCCTCAACCCTACTGTACCTAATAACCTTGCTCTTATTCACATTTACTCTTAACTTTCTTCTTTCACACACTTTACCAAACTCAGTCACCAGCTTCTGCAGTTTCTCACATGAATCAGCCACCAGCGCTGTATCATCAGCGAACAACAACTGACTCACTGAGATTCCCAAGCTCTCTCATCCACAACAGACTGCATACTTGCCCCTCTTTCCAAAACTCTTGCATTCACCTCCCTAACAACCCCATCCATAAACAAATTAAACAACCATGGAGACATCACACACCCCTGCCTCAAACCTACATTCACTGAGAACCAATCACTTTCCTCTCTTCCTACACGTACACATGCCTTACATCCTCGATAAAAACTTTTCACCGCTTCTAACAACATGCACATATCTATACATATACATACATGGACATATACATATATACACATGTGCATATTCATACTTGCTTGCCTTCATCCATTCCTGTCGCTACCCTGCCACACAGGAAATAACATTCCCCCCTTTCAGTGAGGTAGCACCAGGAAAGTTAAAAAAAAAAAAAAAAAACATTCATTCACACTCAGTCTCTAGCTGTTATGTGTAATGCACTGAAACCACAGTTCCCTATCCACATCCAGGCCCCACAGACCTTTCCACAGTTTATCCCAGACACTTCACATGCCTTGGTTCAGTCCATTGACAGCACACTGACACTGGTATATCACATCGTTCCAATTCACTCTGTTCCTCTCACCCTCATGGATGTTCAGGCCACGATCACTCAAAATCTTTTTCACTCCATCCTTACACCTCCAATTTCGTCTCCTACTTCTTGTTCCCTCCACCTGGCACATATATCCTCTATGTCAATCTTTCCTCGCTCATTCTCTCCATGTGTCCAAACCATTTCACCACACCTTTTATCCACATTCCAGAAAACTGGCTAGTTTTGAATGTGGCAGGCTTTGTACATCAAACAGACACTGCTTTAGGTTATTAATCTGTATCTTTTCAATACAATTTTATTCTTTATTTTTCACTGTTTATTTCCTATTTTAGGTATATATTAGGCAGTGTTCCAGAAAACCAGAAAAATCTGAAATCTGGGATGTCTCCAGTCCCATGCTTTCCAGATGAATGGTTCAATACCTGTTTGCCCTAGCCTAATTCAGTCACCAATTTTATCGACCAACCCCTAGGGGTGGATGAACAGCTGCGACCAGGATTCAAACCTATGCACTCACCCCTGGGAGGCCCATGAATGACTCATGGTCAAGAAAACTAACCACTACACCAGTGAGTTCAGCCAGTCAGCCACAGTAACAGAAAGCATGCTAAATGTAGAAAAATAAATATAAAACAAATATGATTAGGACTTATCCCTAGGGATAAGGGAAAGGAGAATACTCCCAAGTTATCTCCTGTGTGCAGTAGAAGGTAACTAAGAGGGGCAGGAGCGAAGGGCTGGAAATCTTCCCCAAATGTGCTACTTTCTAAAAGAAGGAACAGAAGAAAGAGACATATGAGGACCTTTTATCCTCTAAAGCTCAGTCATTCATTCTGGATGCTACACTGCTTATGCAGAAAATAGAAAACATGTGAAAGATACTGTAGGAGCCTCTGCAAACATTGCGCTCGAGTTGCCCTCTGCCAGTGGCCTGTTAAGGGTGACACACTAAAGGCTAGGAAGCAGCAATGAAGTTCTTTAGTTATGGAGACTGCTGCCATGGCCTCCCCTTTGGGGAGTTCTATTTGGAACAAGCGTCAGAGATATAAATAATAAATAGACAAGCAGTGAAAGAAAATCAATAAGACTCTGAAATTACAAAAAACAAATTGAAAACAGAATTGCATAATAAATGAAGAAATTGCTTCCTCACAATGAGATCAACCACAGTTAGGTGTTGTAAGTGTGGGTACACAGATAAATGTCTATGTACAGAAGGCGACTAAAGGGGACGGAAGCGGGGGGCTAGAAACCCTCCCCTCCTTGTATTTCAATTATCTAAAAGGGGAAACAGAAGGAGTCAGGGGAGTGCTCATCCTTCTCGAGGCTCAGATTGAGGTGTCTAAATGTGTGTGGATGTAACCATGATGAGAAAAAAGGATAGATAGGTAGTATGTTTGAGGAAAGGAACCTGGATGTGTTGGCTCTGAGTGAAACGAAGCTCAAGGGTAATGGGGAAAAGCAGTTTGGGAATGTCTTGGGAGTAAAGTCAGGGGTTAGTGAAAGGACAAGAGCAAGGGAAGGAGTAGCACTACTCCTGAAACTGAAGTGGTGGGAGTATGTGATAGAGTGTAAGAAAGTAAACTCTAGATTAATATGGGTAAAACTGAAAGTGGATGGAGAGAGAGATGGCTGATTATTGGTGCATATGCACCTGGGCATGAGAAGAAAGATCATGAGAGGCAAGTGTTTTGGGAACAGCTGAGTGAGTGTGTTAGTAGTTTTGATGCATGAGACCAGGTTATAATGATGGGTGATTTGAATGCAAAGGTGAGTAATGTGGCAGTTGAGGGAATAATTGGTGTACATGGGGTGTTCAGTGTTGTAAATGGAAATGGTTAAGAGCTTGTAGATTTATGTGCTGAAAAAGGACTGGTGATTGGAAATACCTGGTTTAAAAAGAGATATACATAAGTATACGTATGTAAGTAGGAGAGATGGCCAGAGAGCATTAATGGATTACGTGTTAATTGATAGGCGCGCAAAAGAGAGACTTTTGGATGTTAATGTGCTGAGAGGTGCAACTGGAAGGATGTCTGATCATTATCTTGTGGAGGCAAAGGTGAAGATATATAGAGGTTTTCAGAAAAGAAGAGAGAATGTTGGAGTGAAGAGAGTGGTGAAAGTAAGTGAGCTTGGGAAGGAGACTTGAGTGAGGAAGTACCAGGAGAGACTGAGTATAGAATAGAAAAAGGTGAGAACAAAGGACGTAAGGGGAGTGGGGGAGGAATGGGATGTATTTAGGGAAGCAGTGATGGCTTGCGCAAAAGATCCTTGTGGCATGAGAAGCGTGGGAGGTGGGCAGATTAGAAAGGGTAGTGAGTGGTGGGATGAAGAAGTAAAATTATTAGTGAAAGAGAAGGGAGGCATTTAGACGATTTTTGCAGGGAAATAATGCAAATGACTGGGAGATATATAAAAGAAAGAGGCAGGAGGTCAAGAGAAAGATGCAAGAGGTGAAAAAGAGGGCAAATGAGAGTTGGGGTGAGAGAGTATCATTAAATTTTAGGGAGAATAAAAAGATGTTTTGGAAGGAGGTAAATAAAGTGCGTAAGACAAGGGAACAAATGGGAACATCAGTGAAGGAGGCTAATGGGGAGGTGATAACAAGTAGTGGTGATGTGAGAAGGAGATGGAGTGAGTATTTTGAAGGTTTGTTGAATGTGTTTGATGATAGAGTGGCAGATATAGGGTGTTTTGGTTGAGGTGGTGTGCAAAGTGAGAGGGTTAGGGAGATAGGGAGAATGATTTGGTAAACAGAGGAGAGGTTGTAAAAGCTTTGTGGAAGATGAAAGTTAGCAAGGCAGCGGGTTTGGATGGTAATGCAGTGGAATTTATTAAAAAAGGGGGTGACTGTATTGTTGACTGGTTGGTAAGGTTATTTAATGTATGTATGACTCATGATGAGGTGCCTGAGGATTGGCAGAATGCTTGCATAGTGCCAATGTACAAAGGCAAAGGGGATAAAAACGAGCGCTCAAATTACAGAGGTATAAGTTTGTTGAGTATACCTGGGAAATTATATGGGAGGGTATTGATTGAGAGGGTGAAGGCATGTACTGAGCATCAGATTGGGGAAGAGCAGTGTGGTTTCAGAATTGGTAGAGGATATGTGGATCAGGTGTTTACTTTGAAGAATGTATGTGAGAAATACTTAGAAAAGCAAATGGATTTGTATGTAGCATTTATGGATCTGGAGAAAGCATATGATAAGAGTTGATAGAGATGCTCTGTGGAAGGTATTAAGAATATATGGTGTGGGAGGCAAGTTGTTAGAAGCTGTGAAAAGTTTTTATCGAGGATGTAAGGCATGTGTACGAGTAGGAAGAGAGGAAAGTGATTGGTTCTCAGTGAACATTGGTTTGCAGCAGGGGTGCGTGATGTCTCCATGGTTGTTTAATTTGTTTGTGGATGGGGTTATTAGGGAGGTGAATGGAAGAGTTCTGGAGAGAGGGGTAAGTATGCTGTCTGTTAAGGATAAGAGACCTTGAGAAGTGAGTCAGTTGTTGTTTGCTGATGATACAGCGCTGATGGCTGATTCGTGTGAGAAACTGCAGAAGCTGGTGACTGAGTTTGGTAAACTGTGTGAAAGAAGAAAGCTGATAGTAAATGTAAATAAGAGCAAGGTTATTAGGAACAGTAGGGTTGAGGGACAAGTCAATTGGGAGGTAAGTTTGAATGAAGAAAACTGGAGGAAGTGAAGTGTTTTAGATATCTGGGAGTGGATTTGGCAGAGGATGGCACCATGGAAGTGGATCATGAGGTGTGGGAGGGTGCGGAAGTTCTGGGAGCATTGAAAAATGTGTGGAAATTGAGAACTTTATCTTGGAAAGCAAAAATGGGTATGTTTGAAGGAATAGTGGTTCCAACAATGTAATGTGGTTGCGAGGCGTGGGCCATAGATAGAGTTGTGCGGAGGAGGGTGGATGTGCTGGAAATGAGATGTATGAGGACAATATGTGGTGTGAGGTGGTTTGATCCAGTTAGTACGGAAAGGGTAAGAGAGATGTAATAAAAAAAGTGTGGTTGAGAGAACAGAAGAGGGTGTTTTGAAATGGTTTGGTCACATGGAGAGAATGAGTGAGGAAAGATTGACAGAGGATATATGTGTTAGAGGTGGAGGGAACGAGAAGTGGGAGACCAAACTGGAGGTGGAAAGATGGAGTGAAAAAGATTCTGTGATTGGGGCATGAACATGCAGGAGGGTGAAAGGCGTGCAAGGAATAGAGTGAATTGGAACGATGTGATATACCCGGGTCAAGGTGCTCTCAATGGATTGAACCAGGGCATGTGAAGCGTCTGGGGTAAACCATGGAAAGATTTGTGGGGCCTGGTGGGCTGTGGTTTCGGTGCATTATAAATGACAGCTAGAGACTGAGTGTGAACGAATGTGGCCTATGTTGTCTTTTTCTAGCACTACCTCGTGCACATGCGAGGGGAGGGGGTTGTCAGTTCATGTGTGGTGGGATGGCGACGGGAATGAATAAGGGCAGACAGTATGAATTATGTACATGTGTATATATGTCTGTGTGTGTATATATATGTATATGTTGAGATGTATAGGTATGTATATGTGCATGTGTGGTTGTGTATGTATATACATGTGTATGTGGGTGGATTGGGCAATTCTTTCCTCTGTTTCCTTGCTCTTCCTCGCTAATGCAGGAGACAGTGACAAAGTATGAGTCATACATACATACCTTAAATAACCTTACCAACTAGTCAACAATACAGTCATCCCCTTTTCTAATAAATTCCACTGCAATACCATCCAAACCCGCTGCCTTGCCAGCTTTCATCTTCTTCTAAGCTTCTACTACCTCTTCTCTGTTTACCAAATCATTCTCCCTAACCCTCTCACTTTGCACACCAACTCGACCAAAACACCCTATATCTGCCACTCTATCATCAAACACATTCAACAAACCTTCAAAATACTCACTCCATCTCCTTCTCACATCACCACTACTTGTTATCACCTCCCCATTAGCCCCCTTCACTGATGTTCCCATTTGTTCCCTTGTCTTATGCACTTTATACGACAAAGTATAATAAATATAAATAGTCTATGTACAGTAGCCAAAACAACTATCTGTCCACACTTCGTGGGAAACAATATGAGACCATGGTCGATAAACATGGGGTCATGAGGGCTGTTCGGGTTGGAAGTTGGTAACCCTGTGTTAATGTGAATGCCATATGTTGATTTACTGATACTTTCATTCGTATTCATTAATCAATTTTGTAATTTCGTAAATAGCCTTACGAAATCACTTACACTGGTATATCTTACCTTCACAATTAAACATAAAAAATATGTAAAATAAGTTTACTATTTTACAGAATCTGTGAAAGCTTGATTTCATTTCGTTAGTGGCTTCTATTTTCCAATAAGCAATTGTCAGTCACTTTAACAGCTTTGTTCTGTAATGGTATATTATCTCTCCTCATATTGATAAACATCTGAATTGGCATCAGAAGTGTGTGCATGAATATCCAAACATATGATATGAACACATATCTTTATAATCTATTTCACTAAGTTAGTATTTTGTGTATCTCCTGCCACCACTATGACAGCATTAAACCTGTGAGGTACAGATGCCACCAGCATGGATGTTAGATTGTACCCCTCACGGCTTGATCACAAATAAAACCCATCAACTTGGTCGTTCCCGGGGTAGTGCGTGTGGTCAGCCACTCCACTGCCAATCAGCTGTAGCCCCAGTCTCATGGTACTGCCTAATCCATAGAGATGGTATTCCAGTGGACAGTGACCGACCGGACAATTTCAGAAATGCTGGACCATAATTGTAACGGGTGACAATGGCTCCCCATGTTTCCTGTGAGATTTCCATGACAAATGGCATGAAAAACATAAAATCGTCATATGTTGGCTCTGATGTGGTTCATGACTGGCAATGAAGCATCTCCTGAACCAGGTTCATAATCAATGAATTTGGTCTCTTGACTTGAATGTTAAATGGCATTAGAATGTCAAAACGAATCATGCACTGCAACCATTACAAAGTAAGCCATACATCAGGAGTGTTAACAACTGTCTCCCTGTGCTGAGGCAGTAATCACATTATCATTATTATTATTATTGTTATTATTATCATTCTTATTATTATTTTTTTTTTTTTTTTGCTTTGTCGCTGTCTCCCGCGTCTGCGAGGTAGCGCAAGGAAACAGACGAAAGAAATGGCCCAACCCACCCCCATACACATGTATATACATACGTCCACACACGCAAATATACATACCTACACAGCTTTCCATGGTTTACCCAAGACGCTTCACATGCCTTGATTCAATCCACTGACAACACGTCAACCCTGGTATACCACATCGCTCCAATTCACTCTATTCCTTGCCCTCCTTTCACCCTCCTGCATGTTCAGGCCCCGATCACACAAAATCTTTTTCACTCCATCTTTCCACCTCCAATTTGGTCTCCCTCTTCTCCTCGTTCCCTCCACCTCCGACACATATATTCTCTTGGTCAATCTTTCCTCACTCATCCTCTCCATGTGCCCGAACCATTTCAAAACACCCTCTTCTGCTCTCTCAACCACGCTCTTTTTATTTCCACACATCTCTCTTACCCTTACGTTACTCACTCGATCAAACCACCTCACACCACACATTGTCCTCAAACATCTCATTTCCAGCACATCCGTCCTCCTGCGCACAACTCTATCCATAGCCCACGTCTCGCAACCATACAACATTGTTGGAACCACTATTCCTTCAAACATACCCATTTTTGCTTTCCGAGATAATGTTCTCGACTTCCACACATTCTTCAAGGCTCCCAGAATTTTCGCCCCCTCCCCCACCCTATGATCCACTTCCGCTTCCATGGTTCCATCCGCTGCCAGATCCACTCCCAGATATCTAAAACACTTCACTTCCTCCAGTTTTTCTCCATTCAAACTCACCTCCCAATTGACTTGACCCTCAACCCTACTGTACCTAATAACCTTGCTCTTATTCACATTTACTCTTAACTTTCTTCTTTCACACACTTTACCAAACTCAGTCACCAGCTTCTGCAGTTTCTCACATGAATCAGCCACCAGCGCTGTATCATCAGCAAACAACAACTGACTCACTTCCCAAGCTCTATCATACCCAACAGACTTCATACTTGCCCCTCTTTCCAAAACTCTTGCATTCACCTCCCTAACAACCCCATCCACAAACAAATTAAACAACCATGGAGACATCACACACCCCTGCCGCAAACCTACATTCACTGAGAACCAATCACTTTCCTCTCTTCCTACACGTACACATGCCTTACATCCTCGATAAAAACTTTTCACTGCTTCTAACAACTTGCCTCCCACACCATATATTCTTAATACCTTCCACAGAGCATCTCTATCAACTCTATCATATGCCTTCTCCAGATCCATAAATGCTACATACAAATCCATTTGCTTTTCTAAGTATTTCTCACATACATTCTTCAAAGCAAACACCTGATCCACACATCCTCTACCACTTCTGAAACCACACTGCTCTTCCCCAATCTGATGCTCTGTACATGCCTTCACCCTCTCAATCAATATCCTCCCATATAATTTACCAGGAATACTCAACAAACTTATACCTCTGTAATTTGAGCACTCACTCTTATCCCCTTTGCCTTTGTACAATGGCACTATGCACGCATTCCGCCAATCCTCAGGCACCTCACCATGAGTCATACATACATTAAATAACCTTACCAACCACTCAACAATACAGTCACCCCCTTTTTTAATAAATTCCACTGCAATACCATCCAAACCTGCTGCCTTGCCGGCTTTCATCTTCCGCAAAGCTTTTACTACCTCTTCTCTGTTTACCAAATCATCTTCCCTAACCCTCCCACTTTGCACACCACCTCGACCAAAACACCCTATATCTGCCACTCTATCATCAAACACATTCAACAAACCTTCAAAATACTCACTCCATCTCCTTCTCACATCACCACTACTTGTTATCACCTCCCCATTTGCGCCCTTCACTGAAGTTTCCATTTGCTCCCTAGTCTTACGCACTTTATTTACCTCCTTCCAGAACATCTTTTTATTCTCCCTAAAATTTAATGATACTCTCTCACCCCAACTCTCATTTGCCCTTTTTTTCACCTCTTGCACCTTTCTCTTGACCTCCTGTCTCTTTCTTTTATACATCTCCTACTCAATTGCATTTTTTCCCTGCAAAAATCGTCCAAATGCCTCTCTCTTCTCTTTCACTAATACTCTTACTTCTTCATCCCACCACTCACTACCCTTTCTAATCAACCCACCTCCCACTCTTCTCATGCCACAAGCATCTTTTGCGCAATCCATCACTGATTCCCTAAATACATCCCATTCCTCCCCCACTCCCCTTACTTCCATTGTTCTCACCTTTTTCCATTCTGTACTCAGTCTCTCCTGGTACTTCCTCACACAAGTCTCCTTCCCAAGCTCACTTACTCTCACCACCCTCTTCACCCCAACATTCACTCTTCTTTTCTGAAAACCCATACAAATCTTCACCTTAGCCTCCACAAGATAATGATCAGACATCACTCCAGTTGCACCTCTCAGCACATTAACATCCAAAAGTCTCTCTTTCGCGCGCCTGTCAATTAACACGTAATCCAATAACGCTCTCTGGCCATCTCTCCTACTTACATAAGTATACTTATGTATATCTCGCTTTTTAAACCAGGTATTCCCAATCATCAGTCCTTTTTCAGCACATAAATCTACAAGCTCTTCACCATTTCCATTTACAACACTGAACACCCCATGTATACCAATTATTCCCTCAACTGCCACATTACTCACCTTTGCATTCAAATCACCCATCACTATAACCCGGTCTCGTGCATCAAAACCACTAACACACTCATTCAGCTGTTCCCAAAACACTTGCCTCTCATGATCTTTCTTCTCATGCCCAGGTGCATATGCACCAATAATCACTCATCTCTCTCCATCAACTTTCAGTTTTACCCATATTAATCGAGAATTTACTTTCTTACATTCTATCACATACTCCCACAACTCCTGTTTCAGGAGTATTGCTACTCCTTCCCTTGCTCTTGTCTTCTCACTAACCCCTGACTTTACTCCCAAGACATTCCCAAACCACTCTTCCCCTTTACCCTTGAGCTTCGTTTCACTCAGAGCCAAAACATCCAGGTTCCTTTCCTCAAACATACTACCTATCTCTCCTTTTTTCACATCTTGGTTACATCCACACACATTTAGGCACCCCAATCTGAGCCTTCGAGGAGGATGAGCACTCCCCGCGTGACTCCTTCTTCTGTTTCCCATTTTAGAAAGTTAAAAAAAAATACAAGGAGGGGAGGATTTCTGGCCCCCCGCTCCCGTCCCCTCTAGCTCCAGTTTGGTATCCGGTACTCCTGATTCCCTCCACTTTTGTCTTATATCCTCTCTGTCAACCTTTCCTTACTTAATCTCTCGTCCAAACCATTCCAGCGCACTCTCTTCAGCACTATCAACCACAGTCTTTTATTACCACATCTCACTCTTATCCTTTCTTTGATTACTCAATCAAACCGCTTCACACCGCGTTTGATTACTCAATCAAACCGCTTCACCCCTCTAGTATGAATTATGTACATGTGTATATATGTATATGTCTGTGTGTGTATATATATGTATACATTGAGTTGTATAGGTATGTATATTTGCTTGTGTGGACGTGTATGGATATACATGTGTATGTGGGTGGGTTGAGCCATTCTTTCGTCTGTTTCCTAGCGCTAACTCGCTAATGCGGGAGACAGCGACAAAGCAAAATAAAAATATAAATATGGTGCACAAAGGACAAAATACCACACGAATCAAAAATACTTTGAAACATATAGAAATTTTTCTTAACCTCTTGAATCTCCTTCATCCAGCGATCAAGGCCCTCAAATGACCACTTATTTGTTATATCATAAACAAGAAGGATGCCCTGAGCTCCCCTTGAGTAAGATCTGATGATAGTGCAGAAGCGTCCCTGGCCAGAAGTGTCCCACAATTGCAGTTTGACCCTCTTCCCGTCCAGCAGGATTGTGGTTGTCTTGTGGCCTGCAAATAATAAATCTTATAAGTGAGGTTTTATAACAATTTAACACCACAATAATATCTGAGCACAAGATTAATGTGTAATATGTACAACTATCCCTCAATTTATGAATGGGCTACATTTCAGAAAAACATTCTTAACTTGAAATTTTTCAAATCGATACTCATTTCTCCACTGACTTCCATTACAAAATGTGGCAATGCATCTCTACAGTAGGGAAAAATCTTCAAATTGTAATGAATGTCACTGAAAATCAATCTATACATTAGTTGGGATACACAGAAAACATTGTTACTGTTTATAAAATCAGCAAATATACCATAACATTTTTTTTTTTCCAAACTATTCGCCATTTCCCGCATTAGCGAGGTAGCGTTAAGAACAGAGGACTGGGCCTTTTTCGGAATATCCTCACCTGGCCCCCTCTGTTCCTTCTTTTGGAAAATTAAAAAAAAATGAGAGGGGAGGATTTCCAGCCCCCCGCTCCCTCCCCATTTAGTCGCCTTCTACGACACGCAGGGAATACGTGGGAAGTATTCTCAATCCCCTATCCCCAGGGATACATAACATTTATCAACACATAATTAAAAAAAATAGTTTTTCTGTTTTATTTCATGTCTGGTACAACTACTAGATACTCTGCACTTCTTATTCATTTTAGGAATGTCACAGCCTAAGCAGTTTTAAACAAGCAAATCTTCAAAAAATTCAATGGGATATTTGTAGCAGTAGTATCAACAATATCACATGGATATGAGGCATGGGTAATACATAAGGCTGTGCAGAGGGTGGATGTCTTAGAAATGAATGTTGGAGGAACATACACGGTGTGAAGCGGTTTGATTGAGTAATCAAAGAAAGGATAAGAGTGAGATGTGGTAATAAAAGACTGTGGTTGATAGTGCTGAAGAGAGTGCGCTGGAATGGTTTGGACGAGAGATTAAGTAAGGAAAGGTTGACAGAGAGGATATAAGACAAAAGTGGAGGGAATCAGGAGTACCGGATACCAAACTGGAGACGGCGGGACAGAGTGAAAAAGGTCTAGAGCAATCTGGGCCTGAACATGAAGGAGGTGAATGGCATGCACTAGATAGAGTGAATTGGAATGATGTGGTATAAATAGGTCAACACGCTGTCAATGGCCTGAACTAGGGCGTGTGAACAGTCTAGTGTACAGTGTGGGGCCTGGTTGTGGATAGGAAGCTGTGGTCAAGGTGCATTACACATAACAGCTATAGAATAAAAGAGAGAGGATGCAGCTTTCTTCATCAGTTCCTGGAGCTTCCTTGATGAAGTGAGGAAACAGCGATCAAGGAAGAAAAAAAGGCAAATTTTCTATTTACAAACTGAGCCAGTGACACATTTTTCTCTACTCATGTCTGCAAAATTTCATGTACAGAGCCTTAAAAAAATTAAATGGAAATACTTCATAAATCAGAGTTAAAATTCCTGTACTCTGACAAGATGCTTTAAAGATACCATTCAAAATGCCATCTTGAACCATGAGAAAACAATACTCAAAAGAGTATTCATCATATTTTGCAACAAAAAAATCATGGGAATAAATTAAAAAAAAAAAAAATCATTCCTTGCTGTTCATCATCCCCTAGGAACTGATCAATAAAATGGGTACCTGGCTTAGACTAACATGAAAAAAAAGTATCATGTCATTTAAGGCTCACACATCCACTTCAATCTGGACACAAATGATCCATGCCAACTAACATGATGTGATGGGAGTGGCAAGTTGTGCATGCAACTTCGAGCATCACCTGTTGTTTATAAAACCGTTTCTATGCACAGTATAAAACCAACAAAGTATTCTTCACTCCACCAAGCATAATAAACTTCATTATATTGAATGAAACTGGCACATAAGAGGAAGCAAATAGAGTTAGAAAGGATGACATGAAGAAGATGAACCCACATTAGGCTCATGGACCAGATGACTGACAATAACCAATATATACAAGGCTCAAAGACCTGCACAAATCTCTTGATTCATGTGACTGACAATGGCTTACTCGTATAAGGCTCATGGACCTGATGGCATCTATCCATTTGTAGCTAAACCTTTGAGTACATCATAAAATTTCAAGATCCTTCTCTAAGAGTACAATTTTGCCATCAAATATGACATAACTACTTTTAACTCTTGCATTACAATGCCTTCATAAAAAATACAAGATGTTTTCGTTTTCATATCTGGTATCCATAACATGGCAGAAAAATAATTTTCAAACATTTGATAATAACTGCCCAACTCTTACTGAGGGGCCAAAACTAATTTAGAAGCACGGTTATACCATCACAAATCATTCCTGGTACTATAATTCCAAATCAGCTGAAAATTAATCTGAAAATGAAGATTTGGTTTGGCTTAGATGGTTTAGTTTGGTTAATTTAGATTAACTTAGGTTTGCTGTGACTTGTTACACAAAAAGTCAATGAGAATCTATTTTTCTTGCATATACAAATTGTTAACTACATGTAATACGGTAAAATCTTGTAAATGCCATCTTCACTTCCATTTGTTTCATTATTTGCAAAAAGTAAAGCAGAAAGAATCAGCCAGTGTGTGTCCCCTGTAAATACCATCCCAAAACCTAGAGACACAGTCAGTAAATATGAATGAAAAAATCAAGATACCACAGCAGGATAGAACACCAACCCCATTATCATGTATGTATCTACAAACTGCTATTGACGTTTGTGTAAATAAATTATACATTTCCCTTTTCCATAGCCAGAGGTTGAACCATTATGTGACATTCATTTTTTCATTTCATTTCAAGCTAGAAGTTTCAGTTTTCTAAATTGTTTCTTACATTTTTCATATGTATATATATGTATATGTGTGTGTGTGTGTGTGTGTATATGTGCGTATGTATGTGTATGTATATATATATATATGTGTATATATATATATATATATATATATATATATATATATATATATATATATATATATATATATATATATTTTTTTTTCTTTTCTTTTAAACTATTCGCCATTTCCCGCGTTAGCGAGGTAGCGCTAAGAACAGAGGACTGGGCCTTTTTTGGAATATCCTCAACTGGCCCCCTCTGTTCCTTCTTTTGGAAAATTTAAAAAAAAAACAAAAACGAGAGGGGAGGATTTCCAGCCCCCCGCTCCCTCCCCTTTTAGTCACCTTCTACGACACGCAGGGAATACGTGGGAAGTATTCTTAATCCCCTATCCCCAGGGATAATGTGCAGTACCTATACCACTAATTAACTTCAATTGTTCTTAAACTATACAGGGAGCCAGAGAAATTAAATATTTCAGCTTGTAAGTGAAAGAAATTACATAATCATTAATCAAATAATCAATTTCATAGATGAGGCTTACCTTATACACTTTAAATATTTCATATAATATCAAGTATATCATATCAACATATAAAGGCAACAGTATTACACAGCAAATTCTAGAACCTATCACCAACACCCAAGAGGCATCTGTTAGCAGTCAACAACCAAGGAAATGATATATATATCTATATATATATATCCCTGGGGATAGGGGAGAAAGAATACTTCCCACGTATTCCCTGCGTGTCGTAGAAGGCGACTAAAAGGGGAGGGAGCGGGGGGCTGGAAATCCTCCCCTCTCACTTTTTTTTTTTTTTTTTTTTTTTTTTTTTTTTTTTTTTTTCCAAAAGAGGGAACAGAGAAGGGGCCCAGGTGAGGATATTCCCTCAAGGGCCTAGTCCTCTGTTCTCAACGCTACCTCGCTAATGCGGGAAATGGCGAATAGTATGAAAGAAAGAAAGATATATATATATATATATATATATATATATATATATATATATATATATATATATATATATATATATATTTTTTTCTTTTCTTTCAAACTATTCGCCATTTCCCGCGTTAGCGAGGTAGCGTTAAGAACAGAGAACTGGGCCTTTGAGGGAATATCCTCACCTGGCCCCCTTCTCTGTTCCTTCTTTTGGAAAAATAAAAAAAAAAAATAATGAGAGGGGAGGATTTCCAGCCCCCCGCTCCCTCCCCTTTTAGTCGCCTTCTACGACACGCAGGGAATACGTGGGAAGTATTCTTTCTCCCCTATCCCCAGGGATAATACATATATATATATATATATATATATATATATATATATATATATATATATATATATATATTTTTTTTATACTTTGTCGCTGTCTCCCGCATTTGCGAGGTAGCGCAAGGAAACAGACGAAAGAAATGGCCCAACCCCCCCCCATACACATGTATATACATACGTCCACACACGCAAATATACATACCTACACAGCTTTCCATGGTTTACCCCAGACGCTTCACATGCCTTGATTCAATCCACTGACAGCACGTCAACCCCGGTATACCACATCGCTCCAATTCACTCTATTCCTTGCCCTCCTTTCACCCTCCTGCATGTTCAGGCCCCGATCACACAAAATCTTTTTCACTCCATCTTTCCACCTCCAATTTGGTCTCCCTCTTCTCCTCGTTCCCTTCACCTCCGACACATATATTCTCTTGGTCAATCTTTCCTCACTCATCCTCTCCATGTGCCCGAACCACTTCAAAACACCCTCTTCTGCTCTCTCAACCACGCTCTTTTTATTTCCACACATCTCTCTTACCCTTACGTTACTCACTCGATCAAACCACCTCACACCACACATTGTCCTCAAACATCTCATTTCCAGCACATCCATCCTCCTGCGCACAACTCTATCCATAGCCCACGCCTCGCAACCATACAACATTGTTGGAACCACTATTCCTTCAAACATACCCATTTTTGCTTTCCGAGATAATGTTCTCGACTTCCACACATTCTTCAAGGCCCCCAGGATTTTCGCCCCCTCCCCCACCCTATGATCCACTTCCGCTTCCATGGTTCCATCCGCTGCCAGATCCACTCCCAGATATCTAAAACACTTCACTTCCTCCAGTTTTTCTCCATTCAAACTCACCTCCCAATTGACTTGACCCTCAACCCTACTGTACCTAATAACCTTGCTCTTATTCACATTTACTCTTAACTTTCTTCTTTCACACACTTTACCAAACTCAGTCACCAGCTTCTGCAGTTTCTCACATGAATCAGCCACCAGCGCTGTATCATCAGCGAACAACAACTGACTCACTTCCCAAGCTCTCTCATCCCCAACAGACTTCATACTTGCCCCTCTTTCCAAAACTCTTGCATTTACTTCCCTAACAACCCCATCCATAAACAAATTAAACAACCATGGAGACATCACACACCCCTGCCGCAAACCTACATTCACTGAGAACCAATCACTTTCCTCTCTTCCTACACGTACACATGCCTTACATCCTCGATAAAAACTTTTCACTGCTTCTAACAACTTTCCTCCCACACCATATATTCTTAATACCTGGGGATAGGGGTGAAAGAATACTTCCCACGCATTCCTCGCGTGTCGTAGAAGGCGACTGGAGGGGACGGGAGCGGGGGGCCAGAAATCCTCCCCTCCTTGTATTTTCTTAACTTTCTAAAATGGGAAACAGAAGAAGGAGTCATGCGAGGAGTGCTCATCCTCCTCGAAGGCTCAGACTGGGGTGTCTAAATGTGTGTGGATGTAACCAAGATGTAAAAAAAGGAGAGATAGGTAGTACTTTTGAGGAAAGGAACCTGGATGTTTTGGCTCTGAGTGAAACAAAGCTCAAGGGTAAAGGGGAAGAGTGGTTTGGGAATGTCTTGGGAGTAAAGTCAGGGGTTAGTGAGAGGACAAGAGCAAGGGAAGGAGTAGCAGTACTCCTGAAACAGGAGTTGTGGGAGTATGTCAAAGAATGTAAGAGAGTAAATTCTCGATTAATATGGGTAAAATTGAAAGTTGATGGAGAGAGATGGGTGATTATTGGTGCATATGCACCTGGGCATGAGAAGAAAGATCATGAGAGGCAAGTGTTTTGGGAGCAGCTGAATGAGTGTGTTAGTGGTTTTGATGCACGAGACCGGGTTATAGTGATGGGTGATTTGAATGCAAAGGTGAGTAATGTGGCAATTGAGGAAATAATTGGTATACATGGGGTGTTCAGTGTTGTAAATGGAAATGGTGAAGAGCTTGTAGATTTATAGGCTGAAAAAGGACTGGTGATTGGGAATACCTGGTTTAAAAAGCGAGATATACATAAGTATACGTATGTAAGTAGGAGAGATGGTCAGACAGCGTTATTGGATTACGTGTTAATTGACAGGCGTGCGAAAGAGAGACTTTTGGATGTTAATGTGCTGACAGGTGCAACTGGAGGGATGTCTGATCATTATCTTGTGGAGGCTAAGGTGAAGATTTGTATGGGTTTTCAGAAAAGAAGAGTGAATGTTGGGGTGAAGAGGGTGGTGAGAGTAAGTGAGCTTGGGAAGGAGACTTGTGTGAGGAAGCGCCAGGAGAGACCGAGTACAGAATGGAAAAAGGTGAGAACAATGGAAGTAAGGGGAGTGGGGGAGGAATGGGATGTATTTAGGGAATCAGTGATGGATTGCGTAAAAGATGCTCGTGGCATGAGAAGAGTGGGAGGTGGGTTGATTAGAAAGGGTAGTGAGTGGTGGGATGAAGAAGTAAGATTATTTGTGAAAGAGAAGAGAGAGGCATTTGGACGATTTTTGCAGGGAAAAAATGCAATTGAGTGGGAGATGTATAAAAGAAAGAGACAGGAGGTCAAGAGAAAGGTGCAAGAGGTGAAAAAGAGGGCAAATGAGAGTTGGGGTGAGAGAGTATCATTAAATTTTAGGGAGAATAAAAAGATGTTCTGGAAGGAGGTAAATAAAGTGCGTAAGACAAGGGAGCAAATGGGAACTTCAGTGAAGGGCGCAAATGGGGAGGTGATAACAAGTAGAGGTGATGTGAGAAGAAGATGGAGTGAGTATTTTGAAGGTTTATTGAATGTGTTTGATGATAGAGTGGCAGATATACGGTGTTTTGGTCGAGGTGGTGTGCAAAGTGAGAGGGTTAGGGAAAATGATTTGGTAAACAGAGAAGAGGTAGTAAAAGCTTTGCGGAAGATGAAAGCCGGCAAGGCAGCAGGTTTGGATGGTATTGCAGTGGAATTTATTAAAAAAGGGCGTGACTGTATTATTGACTGGTTGGTAAGGTTATTTAATGTATGTATGACTCATGGTGAGGTGCCTGAGGATTGGCGGAATGCGTGCATAGTGCCATTGTACAAAGGCAAAAAGGATAAGAGTGAGTGCTCAAATTACAGAGGTATAAGTTTGTTGAGTATTCCTGGTAAATTATATGGGAGGGTATTGATTGAGAGGGTGAAGGCATGTACAGAGCATCAGATTGGGGAAGAGCAGTGTGGTTTCAGAAGTGGTAGAGGATGTGTGGATCAGGTGTTTGCTTTGAAGAATGTATGTGAGAAATACTTAGAAAAGCAAATGGATTTGTATGTAGCATTTATGGATCTGGAGAAGGCATATGATAGAGTTGATAGAGATGCTCTGTGGAAGGTATTAAGAATATATGGTGTGGGAGGCAAGTTGTTAGAAGCAGTGAAAAGTTTTTATCGAGGATGTAAGGCATGTGTACATGTAGGAAGAGAGGAAAGTGATTGGTTCTCAGTGAATGTAGGTTTGCGGCAGGGGTTGTGATGTCTCCATGGTTGTTTAATTTGTTTATGGATGGGGTTGTTAGGGAGGTGAATGCAAGAGTTTTGGAAAGAGGGGCAAGTATGAAGTCTGTTGGGGATGAGAGAGCTTGGGAAGTGAGTCAGTTGTTGTTCGCTGATGATACAGCGCTGGTGGCTGATTCATGTGAGAAACTGCAGAAGCTGTTGACTGAGTTTGGTAAAGTGTGTGAAAGAAGAAAGTTAAGAGTAAATGTGAATAAGAGCAAGGTTATTAGGTACAGTAGGGTTGAGGGTCAAGTCAATTGGGAGGTAAGTTTGAATGGAGAAAAACTGGAGGAAGTAAAGTGTTTTAGATATCTAGGAGTGGATCTGGCAGTGGATGGAACCATGGAAGCGGAAGTGGATCATAGGGTGGGGGAGGGGGCGAAAATCCTGGGAGCCTTGAAGAATGTGTGGAAGTCAAGAACATTATCTCGGAAAGCAAAAATGGGTATGTTTGAAGGAATAGTGGTTCCAACAATGTTGTATGGTTGCGAGGCGTGGGCTATGGATAGAGTTGTGCGCAGGAGGATGGATGTGCTGGAAATGAGATGTTTGAGGACAATGTGTGGTGTGAGGTGGTTTGATCAAGTAAGTAACGTAAGGGTAAGAGAGATGTGTGGAAATAAAAAGAGTGTGGTTGAGAGAGCAGAAGAGGGTGTTTTGAAATGGTTTGGGCACATGGAGAGAATGAGTGAGGAAAGACTGACCAAGAGGATATATGTGTCGGAGGTGGAGGGAACGAGGAGAAGTGGGAAACCAAATTGGAGGTGGAGAGATGGAGTGAAAAAGATTTTGTGTGATTGGGGCCTGAACATGCAGGAGGGTGAAAGGAGGGCAAGGAATAGAGTGAATTGGATCGATGTGATATACCGGGGTTGACGTGCTGTCAGTGGATTGAATCAGGGTATGTGAAGCGTCTGGGGTAAACCATGGAAAGCTGTGTAGGTATGTATATTTGCGTGTGTGGACGTATGTATATACATGTGTATGGGGGTGGGTTGGGCCATTTCTTTCATCTGTTTCCTTGCGCTACCTCGCAAACGCGGGAGACAGCGGCAAAAAAAAAAAAAATCTACAAATGCTTCAAAATCTTCACTTTCTCAGTTTTAGGCCCTCTATTCTCTACCTCAATCAATTTCAGGTCATTTCCTACTATGTTTATGGCATTCTGTATAGAATATGAAAAAAGAAAATCAAAGGGAGAAATATAAGTGGAAAATATTGCAAACATAATTACATATTTTGATGCGCACAGCATTACTGTATAAGAGAGACATTCACATGGCATATCACAGAGTTATACTGTCCACTTCATACTCAATTTGATATGGAAAAAGAAAGGGAATCTCTATCATTACCCTGAAGAAGCATGGAGAAAAGATGTCTGTTTACATTCTACACAATTGTCACCAAATGGAAGCACACATCCTTCTGTAAAATCACCAGATTATTCACAAAAACAGTAGATGGCTGATGGAAGGGAAACATTTCTAAATGGACATGGCCAAAATGCAAACATCCCATCCAAATGCCAGAATGCAAATTTCACACCCAAAGAGTTAAGGAATGCTCAGAGGTACCATAAAAGCTGCAGAAATGTAGTTTAAGATTTTGCTTTAAGAGGACTAAGTTTCCCATGTTTGGGAAAAAAAAAATATATAGTGCTGATATATAAGAGGGTGACAGAGTTAGCCCTGAACTACAGACAAGAATCTAAAAATAAATTAGGAACCTGACTAAAAATATCTGGCAGGCAAAAACTATAGTGACAATCAGCACAAACTCAGAGATAATAGGCATGTAGACATGGTTTTCCAAAAGAATGATCATGAACTAAAATTACAGTGTGATGGCAGAGTCTAGAAATGCCAGAAGAGGCACATAAATTGATATACAATGATTAAACTTGGCAAAAAAGGGATAATATGTCATGTAACATCCTTTACATATGCCAACATCCAGGGACTTACATCACACAGAACAATGGAATGCCCTTTACAAGACTTATGGCTTATTGAACGAGTTAAATACAGTATTTGTGGCCTTCACTGAAACATATGCTAAAGACCATATGTATAGTGATGACTGGATCCTAAATTACAACTGTACAGATGAGAGAAGACTAAAAGATCATGTGGGGGAACTGGGCTGTTTATAATACATAATCCTTTAACAACAGAGCTCCTGAACTCACATAAAGTAGCTGAAACATTTGTTGTCCAGAATGAACACCAAACCTGGTCACTGCACTAATCTATAAACAACTAGATGAAAAGTCAAATGAAATTAAGGAACAAATAAGACAGAATCATGTTTTGATCTCTCGGAAATTAAGCCCTGGGAGTGTTCTTCTTAGGGAACTTCAACATACTGCACATAAAATGAGCTGGCAGAAAACGACATTGTAGCAGAAACTACCATAACCAAAAGTAGCTTGGATGAACAACTGCAAAAAAGAGATTTGGATTGCATGACAAGTTCTCTCTCAGTGTGCAAATATAAAAATAACCGGGAGAAATGATAGAATGGATGTAATCTTCACAAACAATGCGGCCCTAATATGGAACATCATCTCAAACACCCTGTACTCTGATCAAAACTTGATTAAAATAAAAGCATGTTTGGATGATAAAATGGCATGGAAGAACACATGTAACCATGGAGGTGTACTCAGCAATTTCAGATTGAACAGTAAAAAAAGATAAAACAGGAGGATGTGATCAATGAGATGTCTGCAACACAACTGGAAAACCTGCTAAATATCAAAAAAGAAGAGGACTGTATCATTTACAAGACCACTGACACTAAACATGCAACTGACATATACCAGTGAGGAGAAAGCAGAAAAGGTCTAGAGTAGAATGATAAGGACCATAAAGAAGAAGAAAAATTGCAAATCTTTTGAAATATAAAAAAAAAATCACCCAGCAAATGAAAGACAACCCTGTCAAATGAACTGACAGACAGACCATAAACTCAAAATGTCATACAAAACAAAGGAAGAGGAAGAGGAAAAAGTTCTGGTGAAAACCCAACCCAAAATACCTTTACTCATATCCAAAATGCGAATTGAGGACCACAAAATCCACTTGCCCCATAAGAAGAGAAAAAGGTTCTTTTACAGATGACTGCCAGGAAATGAGTGAGATGCTGAAAAAGCATTATGATCCATACATCAACTTACAGATAACTAACCAAACAGGCTTTTTCCTTAACAGCAATCCCCCTGGGGATATGGGAGAAGGAATACAGCCCATGTATTCTCTGTGTGTCGTAGAAGGAGACAAAAAGGGGTGGGAGCAGGGGGTTGGAAATCCTCCCATTCTGTTTTACTTTTCTGAAGGAAGGTCTGGAGAAGGAGGCCAAGAAAGAATTTTTCCCTCTAAGGCTCAGTCATCTGTTCTCGACGCTACCTCACTAACACGGGAAATGGTGAATATGTATAAAAAAAAGCTTTCCCCCTATGTTACACACAGCATATATCATCACTTAATCATAGGATTTCAAGAAGGCCACTGAGAACATATAATGCACTATGCTCCAAGACGAGACTCTTGGAACACTGTCATCATAAAGAAATGCAAAACACCTCCTGGATGGACAGTAAAACTGATATGGAGAAACAATTTGATTCTGGCATCATCCCTGAGTTTGAAAATGACAAAACATTACCCCTCTCCACAAAACTGTAAGAAAAACGATTCCAAAAATCTAGCAACCAACAGCAATACAACACATCATAAAAATCTTTGATAGAGTCTGAAGAAGCAAACTGATTGACTTTATGTTACTGAGCAATACCTCGTGAATATCTGAAGTCTTCAGAGGTCTTCTACCCTGCCAGCCGAGATGGGCCCAGACTGTTGGTTGGGTCACTGGTCGACAAAGCTATTGCAAGCCACAGCCCACAGGCCCACATAGCCCCCACAGCTTGGTTGGTTTGGTACACTTTGTAGGTATTTGTCCAGTGCACTCTTAAACTTCTCTACAGCGCATACCATGCTGCTTCTGATGAAAGCAAGCAGTCTTGAAGAGTCTTGGACCCAAAATGTTTAAGGCATTCTCTCTTTCTGTGCATATTGCACCTTTGTATTTCAGAGGTAATACTTCACAGAGACATTCTCTCTTTCTGTGCATAATGCACCTTTGTATTTCAGAGGTAGAACTTCACAGAGACCAGTTGTGCCAGTAGGATGATATTTCTAAATGGGAGCCATAAATTCTAGAATTTTCCAGTTTTCTTTTTCTTTTTTTTTTTCTCTGTCTCCCGTGTTTGCAAGGTAGTAGCGCAAGGAAACAGACGAAAGAAATGGCCCAACCCACCCCCATACACATGTATATACATACGTCCACACACGCAAATATACATACCTACACAGCTTTCCATGGTTTACCACAGACGCTTCACATGCCCTGATTCAATCCACTGACAGCACGTCAACCCCGGTATACCACATCGATCCAATTCACTCTATTCCTTGCCCGCCTTTCACCCTCCTGCATGTTCAGGCCCCAATCACTCAAAATCTTTTTCACTCCATCTTTCCACCTCCAATTTGGTCTCCCACTTCTCCTCGTTCCCTCCACCTCCGACACATATATCCTCTTGGTCAATTTTTCCTCACTCATTCTCTCCATGTGCCCAAACCATTTCAAAACACCCTCTTCTGCTCTCTCAACCACGCTCTTTTTATTTCCACACATCTCTCTTACCCTTACATTACTTACTCGATCAAACCACCTCACACCACACATTGTCCTCAAACATCTCATTTCCAGCACATCCACCCTCCTGCGCACAACTCTATCCATAGCCCACGCCTCGCAACCATACAACATTGTTGGAACTACTATTCCTTCAAACATACCCATTTTTGCTTTCCGAGATAATGTTCTCGACTTCCACACATTCTTCAAGGCTCCCAGGATTTTCGCCCCCTCCCCCACCCTACGATTCACTTCCGCTTCCATGGTTCCATCCGCTGCCAGATCCACTCCCAGATATCTAAAACACTTTACTTCATCCAGTTTTTCTCCATTCAAACTTACCTCCCAATTGACTTGACCCTCAACCCTACTGTACCTAATAACCTTGCTATTATTTACATTTACTCTTAACTTTCTTCTTTCACACACTTTACCAAACTCAGTCACCAGCTTCTGCAGTTTCTCACATGAATCAGCCACCAGCGCTGTATCATTAGCAAACAACAACTGACTCACTTCCCAAGCTCTCTCATCCACAACAGACTTCATTCCTGCCCCTCTTTCCAAAACTCTTGCATTCACCTCCCTAACAACCCCATCCATAAACAAATTAAACAACCATGGAGACATCACACACCCCTGCCGCAAACCTACATTCACTGAGAACCAATCACTTTCCTCTCTTCCTACACGTACACATGCCTTACATCCTCGATAAAAACTTTTCACTGCTCCCAACAACTTGCCACCCACACCATATATTCTTAATACCTTCCACAGAGCATCTCTATCAACTCTATCATATGCCTTCTCCAGATCCATAAATGCTACATACAAATCCATTTGCTTTTCCAGGTATAGATGATAATATACCTCTCCCACCTGAGCTCCAGGGGTATAGCCATAAACATTTCAGCCATTCCCAGTAATCTAATTCCTCAACATCAATATAAGCTGTTAAAGATCTCTGAACACTTTCTAATTCCACAGTTTGATTAGATTAGCGATAAATTCAGATTATGAAATAAATGACAAGAAACTCTTGATCCCAGATTACAGGCAAGCAAATTTTGAAAACATCTGACAAGAAATTTGCAGTACCAATTGGACAAAACGTCTTGATGTTTATACAGAAGAGGAAATGTGGAATAATCATAAAACACACAACTCAAGATTGAAATAAACATATTTCAAGAATTACAAAGAGAACTTGCAATATCTTAAAACCATCATGGATGAACAGGAGAATAGAAGGACTAATTCGCCAAAAGAAGAAAACATTTAAGAAATTCAACTCAATGGGAACCAATGAAAATCGCCAGGAATAATCAAAATCCAAAGAGAGTATAAGAAGGTCATAAGACAGAGTGAATGTGACGAGGATAAAAGAATATCCTTCAAAGTTAAAAATAATCCTAAGGAATTCTTCAAATATTGAAGACAAAGGAAAACAGAGAGAGGGAAATGAACAATTATGAAACAAACATGACACACTAACTACTGATGATAAGGAAATGGCTACCATACTAAATTATTCTTTTAACTCCATATCCACAATTGAAGAAACATCTCAAATACCACAACCAGTGAAAATGTTTCAAAGACCTGATGAAGAAGAGTTGAAGGTTAAAGAAACAGAGCTCTGAAGTACTTTAATACCTGGACCAATTAATTCCCAACAAATCCAACAGCCCAGATAACTTAGCTCCAAGAATTTCAAAGGTCAGAAAACAGCTGATAGACCCCTTAACAAAAGGTCAGGTGCCAACTGACTGAAAACGAGCAAATGTTACTCCTATGTACAAAATATGGAGACAAAAAGTGTGTCTTGAACTACCGCCCACCCAATTAACCTTACATCAGTGTTAAGCAAAATAATACGAGATAAAATTGTCACATTTCAAGAACACAAAATCATATCGGACAACCAACACAGTTTCCACTATAGAAGATCCTGCCTGAAGAATTTGCTGAAATTTTCTAATGTCATTCATCAGAATTGGGACAAAAAAATACTGTCTGATGTAGTATATTCAGGTTTCCAAAAGACTTTCAATAAAGTAACTCACAAGAGACTATTACATAAACTCAAAGCAAACAGAATCGGTGAAGAACTCTGTACTTGGATCAGAGACTGGCTTACCGGAAGAAACCAGCATGTGGTATTAAACGGTGAAGCCTCAGACCAGCCAGATGTAACGAGTGGTGTGCCACAGGGATCAGCTCTAGGCCCAATTCTTTTCATAATATACATTAATGACCTAGAACTCGGTCTTATATCTAACATCTCTAAATTTGCTGACAATACTAAACTAAGGAGTAGGGCTGTAAACAGGCAGGACAGTGAAATGATTCTAGGAGATCTTAACTTACTAGCAGAGTGATCAGACATAAAGCAAATAAAGGTTAATGTAGACAAGTGTAAAGTTATGCACCTTGGAGACAAGAATACACGTTACGACTACAAACTATTCGGAAATGCTCTAACTAAAGTAAATGAAAAAAAAGGACCTTGGAGATGTCATTAGCAACAATTTGAAATACATGAAACAGTTTCAAGCAGCAAGTAAAAAAGGTAACCAAATGTTAGGATTCATAGCCAGGAACATAGATTATAAGACATCAGAAACAATTCTCACATTCTATAACTGTAGTAAGACCACACCTTGAATATGCAGTCCAGTTTTGGTCCCCAAGCTATAAAAAAGACAAGGAAAAGTTGGAGCAACTACAAAGAAGCATGACAAAATTGCTCCCATCCTTTAGAAATCTGGCATACGGAGAGAGGCCAAAACAAGTGGATCTCTTCTCCCTTAAAAACGGAGACTTCGTGGCGACTTAACCTTAGAGTGCAGAATTCTGAACAAGTCTGATATAGTCAACCAAGAGCATCTTCTCAAAATACAAAAAAATATGGTTACTAGAACTCAAAGCTAAATGATGTAGTACAGACGAGGGAAAAAGCTTCTTTTCTTATACGTGTGCTGAGCACTGGAATAAGTTACCATCAGACACAGTGAATGCTAAATCTATAAATACCTTCAAAAGTCATTTACACAAATATCTTTTTTTTTTTTTGTCGCTGTCTCCCGCGTTTGCGAGGAAGCACAAGGAAACAGACGAAAGAAATGGCCCAACCCACCACCATACACATGTATATACATATGTCCACACACGCAAATATACATACCTACACAGCTTTCCATGGTTCACCCCAGACGCTTCACATGCCCTGATTCAATCCACTGACAGCACGTCAACCTCGGTATACCACATCGATCCAATTCACTCTATTCCTTGCCCTCCTTTCACCCTCCTGCATGTTCAGGCCCCGATCACACAAAATCTTTTTCACTCCATCTTTCCACCTCCAATTTGGTCTCCCACTTCTCGTTCCCTCCACCTCCGACACATATATCCTCTTGGTCAATCTTTCCTCACTCATTCTCTCCATGTGCCCAAACCATTTCAAAACACCCTCTTCTGCTCTCTCAACCACAATCTTTTTATTTCCACACATCTCTCTTACCCTTACTTTACTTACTCGATCAAACCACCTCACACCACACATTGTCCTCAAACATCTCATTTCCAGCACATCCATCCTCCTGCGCACAACTCTATCCATAGCCCACGCCTCGTAACCATGCAACATTGTTGGAACCACTATTCCTTCAAACATACCCATTTTTGCTTTCCGAGATAATGTTCTCGACTTCCACACATTCTTCAAGGCTCCCAGGGTTTTCGCCCCCTCCCCCACCCTATGATCTACTTCCGCTTCCATGGTTCCATCCGCTGCCAGATCCACTCCCAGATATCTAAAACACTTTACTTCCTCCAGTTTTTCTCCATTCAAACTTACCTCCCAATTGACTTGACCCTCAACCCTACTGTACCTAATTACCTTGCTCTTATTCACATTTACTCTTAACTTTCTTCTCATAAAAAAATTATTTTATAAATTCAGGTATAATTTGAGAAAAACACCAGAAATAAACATACAAACAACAGCGGTAATGGGGACACTAGAAAGCTAATGAGGCATGATACCCAAGAAGAGAACATGATACTTAAGACAAAATTCAAATTCCAAAAAGGCAATCATCGAATATATTTAGGAGTTTTTTCCTTATTTCCACAAGACCAACAAAATGACAAATCTGAAGTCAGCAGATCCAGATCACGGATAGTGGAACCTTATGTGTGATCTGAATTTTTTTTTTTTTTTTTTTGTCGCTGTCTCCCGCGTTTGCAAGGTAGCGCAAGGAAACAGACGAAAGAAATGGCCCAACCCACCCCCATACACATGTATATACATACATCCACACACGCAAATATACATACCTACACAGCTTTCCATGGTTTACCCCAGACGCTTCACATGCCCTGATTCAATCCACTGACAGCACGTCAACCTCGGTATACCACATCAATCCAATTCACTCTATTCCTTGCCCTCCTTTCACCCTCCTGCATGTTCAGGCCCCGATCGCACAAAATCTTTTTCACTCCATCTTTCCACCTCCAATTTGGTCTCCCACTTCTCCTCGTTCCCTCCACCTCCGACACATACATCCTCTTGGTCAATCTTTCCTCACTCATTCTCTCCATGTGCCCAAACCATTTCAAAACACCCTCTTCTGCTCTCTCAACCACGCTCTTTTTATTTCCACACATCTCTCTTACCCTTACTTTATTTACTCGATCACACCACCTCACACCACACATTGTCCTCAAACATCTCATTTCCAGCACATCCACCCTCCTGCGCACAACTCTATCCATAGCCCACGCCTTGCAACCATACAACATTGTTGGAACCAATACTCCTTCAAACATACCCATTTTTGCTTTCCGAGATAATGTTCTCGACTTCCACACATTCTTCAAGGCTCCCACAATTTTCGCCCCCTCCCCCACCCTATGATCCACTTCCGCTTCCACGGTTCCATCCGCTGCCAGATCCACTCCCAGATATCTAAAACACTTTACTTCCTCCAGTTTTTCTCCATTCAAACTTACCACCCAATTGACTTGACCCTCAACCCTACTGTACCTAATTACCTTGCTCTTATTCACATTTACTCTCAACTTTCTTCTTTCACACACTTTACCAAACTCAGTCACCAGCTTCTGCAGTTTCTCACATGAATCAGCCACCAGCGCTGTATCATCAGCGAACAACAACTGACTCACTTCCCAAGCTCTCTCATCCCCAATAAACTTCATACTTGCCCCTCTTTCCAAAACTCTTGCATTTACCTCCCTAACAACCCCACCTGATACTGGCAGTAAAGATTTACTGGGGGGGGAAAAAAAAAAAGGGAACCTTCGTATACTGAAGAAAAGCCCCTCCACAAACAGTTACCTTGGACTGCAGGATTACTTAGCAATCAATGAAACTCATTGTATGATATACACCTGCTCTTAGAAAGGAAAGCACAGATCTTACCTTACATTACCACCATACTGATATGCCTTTAATGAGAAAATGCACAGCAAAACATTTGTGGCTTCTGTGAGGGAAGTCCTTAAAACAGATGTACCATCAGATTAAAAACCTGCAAGGCTATCACATCCTGAGAGGTCATCGCTCACTTGAGTTACCATCTCAATTCCCAAACCTGCAAGCCAAAACTTTCTTCTGGAAAGAATAGAAACTTTGCGAATAACTGCATCAACATTACAAACTGATTGCAGAAGTGCCTGCAGAGAGGTTCACATTCTGTCTGCAGAAAAGATAACCTCAATTTGCCTTCCAATGGCAGAAAAAATGAAAATGAGAGGCCTAAAATACCCTCTTTTTTGCTAGAATCTATCTAGAAGCAGAAAAAAGTGGGATGTAAGGAACCAGTCTTCTACAGGTTCCATGTCTTTTTAACACTTCCTGTCTAAACACTTGAACATAAAAGTTAGTAGCAGTTCAAGATTTCTCTTAATGGTGGAAGGGGGTCATTAGGGGATTCATTTTTTATCCAAACCCTTTTGTCTAAGAAGCTGAAGCTGGTGAGTCAACCCAGACTCAAAAGGTACAAACTTTCAACTAATAAAGGTAAGTTCTTTCAAGGAAAGTCCTTCTAAAGGAAGTTATTGGACAACAATTACCATCTTCTCTAGCTACAGCTTGACAAAACCACACACAATTTCCCTGTGCCTGGATAAAGCCATGAAAAGGCACATGAATGCTCCACTTAACAAGAAAATTGGTATAACACCACAGAATACCAATGCTCTTCATCAGGCGAGAGTAAAGTTATTCTCAACTTGTAGGTCCCTCCTGTAATTCTCATGGTACTTGGATTGGGTGGCTTAAATCACAAGCAAGGAATTAATAGCTAAGATTATAAACAATGAATTCCTAAAAACAGGTCTAGTGCCAATAATTCTAGTTTCGATACAACACTGCTTGAGCCATAATTCTTTGAAAAAAAAATTGATCCTAAAAATGTGCAACACGCTTAGGTCTCTTCTTTTGTTGAGCATAGCCAATGGGAAGAGCATATGCTGATCAACATTCAACTGATCAGTGCCATGAGCCATCAGTTTTGGGCACTCACCGCCAGCCATATTTACAAAAGCATGATGAATTTCTCTCTCATCTTTTTGCTTACTGTTGTGTGTACAAAAGAATCATAATGTATGGGATATGGCATGATTTCAGCAACATGGTGGGTTTATTTCCGACATTTCTGCCGACTATTCTCTCTGCATGAGCTCCCTGATGTCTGCCATTATGGCATGTAGATATCACTGTTGATAATGTGGGCAAGCATTTATGAAAAAGCAACAGTTAAGATGTGAAACATTCAGGTTATAAGGCTTACAGACAGTGGTTAATTATTTCTCTTATTTTTGCATACTTCAGTGTGCATAGTAGACCCAAAGTGTCTGGAAAATGGTATCAAGTGTCAGTGTTGGTAATGTTGGCAAATATCAAGGAAAAGAAACAGTTTGAACATAAAAATTTACATACTAAGGTAAGATGAGGCCAACACTCAAGTATTATCATGTTTCAGCTACATGGCATTGTGGTTATTTCTCATATTTCTGCTCACTTCTGCAAGCAAGAGATTCATAATGTCTGGAAAATGGTGTTAATGTTGGTAATATGGGCAGGTATTTCAAGAAAATCAACATTTTAGATGTAAAAACTGCAGGTTATGAGTAGATATGGTGATTAAGGTATGCACTAATCTCTTTCTTTTTTCCTAGCTGTACCTTTATGGCACAGCACATATCAATGTAGTAAAGAGACTAAATTACTGGGAACAACTACAACCAAATCAGGGCATGTGAAGCGTCCGGGGTAAACCATGGAAAGCTGTGTAGGTATGTATATTTGCGTGTGTGGACGTGTGTATGTACATGTGTATGGGGGGGGTTGGGCCATTTCTTTCGTCTGTTTCCTTGCGCTACCTCGCAAACGCGGGAGACAGCGACAAAGTATAAAAAAAAAAAAAAAAAAAAAAACTACAACCACTGAGGCTACTCTCCCTGGAACACAGACAGGAAAGGTACATCATCATCTATACCCAGAAAATCCTAGAAGGTATAGTACCCAACCTACATTTGCAAATAACATCCTACTAGCACGACAGGCACGGAAGACTTTGTAAAATACTACCTCTGAAATCCAAAGGTGCCATGTGCATGAAAACAAAGAACACCTTAAACATCCAAGCCCAAGACTCTTTCATGCTTTGCCATCTACCATCAGATACAGCATGGGATGTATGGAAGAGACGTTCAACAGTGATTGGACAAGTACCAACAAAGTGTAACAGACCAGCCAAGGTGTGGGGGATATGTGGACTTGGTACACCAATGACCCAATCCAGCACCCTTGGCCTAGCCCAGGCTACTGATATGAAGACCCCCAAAGAATCCATGAGGTATCCACAAAGGTTTAAAAGGCTCTTTGATGGCAAAGAAAGTTCAGGAGGGAGGGCCCTATGAGTGTAATCTCTCTCCATACTGTACACATGGGTAATTTACACAATTTCCACACAACGTACGTGGTAAATGTAATCTTTACATTCTACAAACAGTACAGTAAACCCTTGATTTAACAGACTAATCAGGTATAGGGGGTGACAGCTAATGCTGATAGTCTGTTAAATTGAGAATGTAAACTAAGGGTCATTTTTTAATACAGGTACACCATCGGTTTTCCAGCACTCTTGGTTCCAAAGCCTTACTGGACTGATCATTTAGCCAGACCAACCATGGTCACATAATGATAATTCATCAACCCACCTCTAACCCATTAATTATACATCTTCCATGTGGCTAAAGTATACCATGGACTGCTAGAAATTTAAATTAAACAAATATTAAATGTTTGAGCACCCTAAGAGGGTAAGTCTGTTCTTAGATTGTTTGAATCCTGTGGGGTCTTCTTCGTCTTCTGTTGTTTGTGTTCTTCTAGGTGTGCATCGCCAGAATAATGCAGCTTTGCCTACATTATACACCTGCTCAGGACTGAGGTGCTCATCAGCTACAAGTTTCGCAAATTTGTCCACATACTCGGCAGCTCCTTTGTGGTTTGCAGACTGCTTTTCTTCACACACTATATTCATGGAAATTTCATGAAGCTTCTTGAATCTTTGAAGCCATTTTCACTATAGTCATGCTCATGTTGTAATGTAAGTTCTTTATGGAACAACTTAGCCTGGTTCATTATCATGCTATCTGACAAGTCCACTCCATCACTCCAACGCTGCCCAAACCATTCCATCATCACTCGATCGTGCTCAGTACTCTTATAATCTTTCATAGTTTTTCTAATCGTCATTTGCTTCTTGGAAACACTGTCTGCATAGAATTTCAATATTTTCTCCCTTCGCTTCTTTATATCATAAACAGTTGATGAATCAATACTGTAGATGTCACACAGCTTATGCACTGAAACACCATGGTCCATTTTTTTCAACAGTTCTATTTTACCTTGGATCAATATGGACTGGTGTTTATGTTTGACACCACGACTGACACTCTCATATATCTTAGAAGCCATAGGTAGGGTTACATTTAAGAAAAATAAGCTAAGAATCTCACAGAATTGTGGTATCACTACCAACAAGCGCAGTGTAAAATGTAAATAAGCGCGCCCTACACACATTGCCATATGTGGCCGCCCAGTAAACTAGTCTGGGGCTGAAACAATTTCAAGTTCCCTCACGTACTTTTGTCCGGACTAAAGGAGGTGCTGAACCATCAGTTGCCATAAATTCGGTGGTGTACCTGGACAATATACAGTTCACACGCTTTCTTTTAACTCCCCTATCACTTGAAACCATTTTGAATTGTAAGGATTGCAAACTTATCTAATAAACAAAATGACAATTCTCTGTATGCAACCTATCCACACAGTAGCTTGAGGCAGACTGAGGCCGAAAAAAAGCAAGTATATCCCACGCTACCAAAAACAAGTGCGACAAAATGCACACGGTGCGGCATTTGAAATTTTTAATTTTTTTTTTCTATTTCTTAAATCATTGTTAATTCCTGTCCTACTATTAGCCCGGTCTGTTAAATATGAAATCTGTTAAATTGAGGGTTTCTTTGGGTACAGTTTCATTCACAATTAAAACAGACTGAACATTAATTGTATGACTAAATTAAGAAAAATCTTATATCAAAAGTTTTTTCATATCTGATTGGTTTTCCACATCAGCAAGGTAGCACCAGGAAACAGACAAAGAAAGACATCCACTCACGTACACATATATTATTCATATTATCTATTTATGTATCTATCTACTGTACTTAATCGCTGTTTCCCATGTCATTGAGGTAGCGTAAAGAAACAGAGAAAGAATGGCCTAACTACTCATATACACATATATATATACATAAATGCCTATACACACACATATACATATCAACGTATACATACATATATACACATCTACATATTCATATTTGCTGCCTTCATCCATTTCCAACACTACCCCGCCACACAGGAAATAGCTCCCCCCTTCAGCAAGGTAGCACCAGGAAAAGACAAAATGGCCACATTCGTTCACATTGAATCTCTATCTGTCTTGTGTAATGCACCAAAACCAAGGCTCCCTTTCCACATCCAGGCCCCACAGACCTTTCCATAATTTACCCCAGACACTTCATATGTCCTGGTTCAGTCAACTGACAGCACGTCGAACCCAGTATACCATATCGTTCCAATTTCCTCTATTCCTTGCACACCTTTCACCCTCCTGTATGTTCAGGCCCCAATCACTCAAAATCTTTTTTACTTCATCCTTCCACCTCCAATTTGGTCTCCCACTTCTTCTTCCCTCCACCTCTGACACATATATCCTTTTTTGTCAATCTTTCCTCACTCATTCTCTCCATGTGTCCATACCATTTCAACACACCCTCTTCTGCTCTCTCAAACACACTTTTTATTACCACACATCTCTCTTACCCTTTCATTACTTACTCGATCATACCACCTCACACCACATACTGTCCTCAAACATTTCACTTCCAGCATATCAACTCACCTCCGTACAACCCTATCTATAGCCCATGCCTCACAACCATATAACACTGTTGGAACCACTATTCCTTCAAACATGCCCATTTTTGCTCTCCGAGATAACGTTCTCACCTTCCATACATTCTTCAATGCTCCCAGAACCTTCGTCCTCTCCCCAACCCTGTGATTCACTTCCGCTTCCATGGTTCCACCTACTGCTAAATCCACTCCCAGATATCTAAAACACTTCACTTCCTCCAGTTTTTCTCCATTCTAACTTACCTCCCAATCTACTTGTCCCTCCTCCCTGCTGAACCTAATAACCTTTCTCTTATTCACATTCACTCTCGACTTTCTTCTTTCACACACTTTATCAAACTCAGTCACCACCTTCTGCAGTTTTTCACCCAAATCAGCCACCAACGCTGTATTGTCAGCAAACAACTGACTCACTTCCCTGGCCCTCTCATCCACAACAGACTGCATAATTGCCCCTCTCTCCAAAACTCTTGCATTTACCTCCCTAAGCATCCCATCCATAAACAAATTAAACAACCATGGGGACACTATGAACCCCTGCCACAAACCAACATTCACTGGGAACCAATCACTCTCCTCACTCCCTACTCGTACACATGCCTTACATTCTTGGTAAAAAACTTTTCATTGCTTCTAGCAACTTACCTCCCACACCATATACATTTAAAATCTTCCACAAAGCTTCTTTATCAACCTATAACACGCCTTCTCCAGATCCATAAATGCTGAATACAAATCCATCTGTTTTTCCAAGTATTTCTCATATATTTTTCAAAGCAAACACCTGATCCACACATTCTCTACCACTTCTGAAACTACACTGCTCTTCCCTAATATGATGCTCTGTACATGCCTTTAACTTCTCAATCAATACCCTCCCATATAATTTTTCAAGAACACTCAACAAACTTATGCCTCTGTAATCTGAATACTCACCTTTATCCCCTTTGCCTTTATACAATGGCACTATGCATGCATTTTGCCAATCCTCAGACACTTCACCATGAACCATACATACATTGAATATCCTCACAAACCAGTCAACAACACAGTCTTCCCCTCTTTTAATAAATTCCACTGCAATACCATCCAAACCAGCCGCCTTTCCGGCTTTCATCTTTCGCAAACCTTTCACTACCTCTTCTCTGTTTACAAAACCATTCTCCCTAACCCTCTTACTTCGCACACCACCCCAACCAAAACACCTTATATCTGCCAATCTATCATCAAACACATTCAACAAACCTTCAAAATACTCACTCCATCTCATTCTCACTTCATCACTACTTGTTATTACCCCTCATTTACCACCTTCATCGATGTTCCCATTTGTTCTCTTGTCTTAAACACATTATTTACCTCCTTCCAAAACATCTTTACATTCTCCCAAAAATCTAATGATACTCCCTCACCCCGATTCTCATTTGCCCTCTTTTTCACCTCTCGCATCTTTCTCCTGACCTCCTGCCACTTTCTTTTATTCACCTCCCAGTCATTTACACTACTTCCCTGCAAGAATTGTCCAAATGCCTCTCTCTTCTCTTTCATTAACAACCTTACTTCTTCATCCCACCACTTACTACCCTTTCTAATCTGCCCACCTTCCACCTTTCTCATACCGCATACATCTTTTGCACATGCCATCACTTCTTACCTAAATACATCCTATTCCTCATCCATTCCCCTCACTCAATCTCTCCTGGAACTTCCTCACACAAGTCTCCTTTCTAAGCACACTTACTCTCACCAATCTTCTTCCCAACATTCTCCCTTCTCTTCTGGAAACCTCTACAAATCTTCACTTTTGCCTCCAAAAGATAGTGACCAGACATCCCTACAGCTGCCCCTCTCAGCACACTGACATCCAAAAGTCTCTCTTTTACATGACTATGAATTAACATGTAATACAATAGTGCCTTTTGACCATCTGTCCTACTCACATACTTATGTATATCTCTCTTTTTAAACCAGGTATTCCCAATCACTAGTCCTTTTTCAGCACACAAATCCACAAGCTCTTCACCATTTCCATTTACAACACTGAACACCCCACGTATACCAATTATACCCTCAATTGCCACATTATTCACCCTCACATTCAAATCATCCATCACAATAACCCTGTCTCATGCAGCAAAGCTCCTAACACACTCAAAAGCTGCTTCCAAAACACTTGCCTCTCATGATCTTTCTTTTCATAACCAAGTACATAAGCACCAATAATCACCCATCTCTCTCCAGCCACTTTAAGTTTTACCTACATCAATCTAGAATTTACTTACACTCAATTACATGCTCCCACAACTACTGCTTCAGGAGTAATGCTACTCCTTCCTTTGCTCTTCTCCTCTCACAAACCCCTGACTTTACTCCCAAGACATTCCCAAATTACTCTTCCCCTTTACACTTGAGCTTTGTTTAATTCAGAGCCAAAAACATCCATTCTTTTCCTTAAACATACTATCTATCTACCCTTTCTTCTCATCTTGATTGCATCCACACACATTCAGACACACCAATCTGAGCCTTCAAGGTGGATGAGCACTCCTTAGGAGAGAGGGGCAAGTATGCAGTCTGTTGTGGATGAGAAGGCTTGGGAAGTCAGTCAGTTGTTGTTTGCTGATGATACAGCGCTGGTGGCTGATTCGGGTAAGAAATTCCAGAAGCTGGTGACTGAGTTTGTTAAAGTGTGTGAAAGAACAAAGCTGAGAGTAAATGTGAATAAGAGCAAGGTTATTAGGTACAGTAGGGTTGAGGGACAAGTCAACTGGGAGGTAAGTTTTAATTGAGAAAAACTGGAGGAAGTGACGTGTTTTAGATATCTTGGAGGTGGATTTGGCAGCGGATGGGACCATGGAAGTGGAAGTGAGTCACAGGGTGGGGGAGGGAGCTAAGGTTCTGGGAGCAATGAAGAATGGATGGAAGGCAAGAACGTTATCTTGGAGAGCAAAAAAGAAGAAAGCTGAGAGTAAATGTGAATAAGAGCAAGGTTATTAGGTACAGTAAGGTTGAGGGATAAGTCAATTGGGAGGGAGGCTTCAATGGAGAAAAACTGAAGGAAGTGAAGTGTTTTAGATATCTGGGAGTGGATTTGGCAGCGGATGGAACCATGGAAACGGAAGCGAGCCACAGGGTGGGGGAGGGAGCTAAGGTTCCGGGAGCATTGAGGAATGTGTGGAAGGCGAGAACATTATCTCAGAGAGCAAAAATGGGTATGTTTGAAGGAACAGTGGTTCCAACAATGTCATATGGTTGCAAAGCCTGGGCCATAGATAGGGTTATGCGGTGGAGGGTTGTTGTGTTGGAAATGAAATGTTTTAGGACGTGGTGTGAGGGGGTTTGACTAAGTAAGTAACGAAAGGGTAAGAGAGATGTGTGGTGATAAAAAGAGTGTGGCTGAGAGAGCCACATGGACACATGGAGAGAATGAGTGAGGAAAGATTGACAAAGAGGATATATGTGTCAGAGGTGGAGGGAAGAAGGAGTAGTGGGAGACCAAACTGGAGGTAGTGAAAAAGATTTTGAGTGATCAGTGTCTGATCATACAGGAGGGTGAAAGGAATGCAAGGAATAGAGTGCATTAGAATAATATGGTATACTGGGGTCAACAGTCAATGGATTGAACCAGGGCATGTAAAGCATCTGAGGTAAACCAAGGAAAGATCTGTGGGGCCTGGATGTGGAAAGGGAGCGGTGGTTTTGGTGCAATACACATGACAGCTAGAGAATTAGTGTGAACGAATGTGGCCTTTCTTTTTTGTCTTTTCCTGGCGCTACCTCACTGGAGGGGGGAAGGGGATGCCATTTCATATGTGGCTAGGTGGCAACGGGAATGGATGAAGGTAGCAAGTATGAATATGTACATTTGTATACATGTCTGCGTATGTATATGTATGTATACGTTGAAATGTATATGCATGTATATGTGCCTGTAGGGGTGTTTATGTATATACATGTGTATGTGGGTGGGTTGGGCCATTCCTTGTCTGTTTCCTTGCACTACCTGGCTGAAGCGGGAGACGGTGATTAAGTATATGATATATACTTCTAAGTGAGATGTACAGACTCCCAGCCAGGGAAATAATGTTGTAACAGTTGACCATGTGATCTCAGACCTCTGAACTTCACATTCAGCTGACTGGCATGAATGCCAAATACCAAAACAAGCTTGTGGCCACCTCATGAAACTGATCGATAGATATCTAAGTACTACTGAGGAGCAAAATCTATTCTAGATGGAAATGACACAATCCACAATTTAAGTTTCCCAATGAGATGAAAGATTTAAGGTAGACAAGTAGTGTTCAACAGGCATGCTAAAGTGGAGACATTGGCTCCAACACCTGTATCAATGGCAATAAGCATTTCCTCACCTCTACCCGCAAAATGGTGCCATCTGTTCAATCTCATGAAGAACATGGAGCTAGCCATGGGAACATCCTCCTCCATAACAAGTGCTATTTATATATATATATATATATATATATATATATATATATATATATATATATATATATATATATATATATATATATATATATTTTTCTTTTATTATACTTTGTCGATGTCTAACGCGTTTGCGAGGTAGCGCAAGGAAACAGACGAAAGAAACGGCCCAACCCCGCCCCATACACATGTATATACATACGTCCACACACGCAAATATACATACCTACACAGCTTTCCGTGGTTTACCCCAGACGCTTCACATGCCTTGATTCAATCCACTGACAGCACGTCAACCCCGGTATACCACATCGCTCCAATTCACTCTATTCCTTGCCCTCCTTTCACCCTCCTGCATGTTCAGGCTCCAATCACACAAAATCTTTTTCACTCCATCTTTCCACCTCCAATTTGGTCTCCCTCTTCTCCTCGTTCCCTCCACCTCCGACACATATATCCTCTTGGTCAATCTTTCCTCACTCATTCTCTCCATGTGTCCAAACCACTTCAAAACACCCTCTTCTGCTCTCTCAACCACGCTCTTTTTATTTCCACACATCTCTCTTACCCTTACGTTACTCACTCGATCAAACCACCTCACACCACACATTGTCCTCAAACATCTCATTTCCAGCACCTCCATCCTCCTGCGCACAACTCTATCCATAGCCCACGCCTCGCAACCATACAACATTGTTGGAACCACTATTCCTTCAAACATACCCATTTTTGCTTTCCGAGATAATGTTCTCGACTTCCACACATTCTTCAAGGCTTCCAGGATTTTCGCCCCCTCCCCCACCCTATGATCCACTTCCACTTCCATGGTTCCATCCGCTGCCAGATCCACTCCCAGATATCTAAAACACTTCACTTCCTCCAGTTTTTCTCCATTCAAACTCACCTCCCAATTGACTTGACCCTCAACCCTACTGTACCTAATAACCTTGCTCTTATTCACATTTATATATATATATATATATATATATATATATATATATATATATATATATATATATTTCTATTCTTATTTTGCTTTGTCACTGTCTCCCGCGTTTGCGAGGTAGCGCAAGGAAACAGACGAAAGAAATGGCCCAACCCACACCCATACACATGTATATACATACACGTCCACACACGCAAAAATACATACCTATACATCTCAATGTACACATATAAATACACACACAGACATATACATATACACTTATGTACATAATTCATACTGTCTGCCTTTATTTATTCCCATCGCCACCTTGCCACACATGGAATAACATCCCCCACCCCCTCATGTGTGCGAGGTAGCGCTAGGAAAAGACAACGAAGGCCCCACTCGCTCACACTCAGTCTCCAGCTGCCATGTAATAATGCCCAAAACCACAGCTCCCTTTCCACATCCAGACCCACACAACTTTCCATGGTTTACCCCAGACGCTTCACATGCCCTGATTCAATCCATTGACAGCACGTCAACCCCGGTATACCACATCGATCCAATTCACTCTATTCCTTGCCCGCCTTTTACCCTCCTGCATGTTCAGGCCCCGATCACTCAAAATCTTTTTCACTCCATCTTTCCACCTCCAATTTGGTCTCCCACTCCTCCTCGTTCCCTCCACCTCCGACACATATCTCCTCTTGGTCAATCTTTCCTCACTCATTCTCTACATGTGCCCAAACCATTTCAAAACACCCTCTTCTGCTCTCTTAACCACACTCTTTTTATTTCCACACATCTCTCTTACCCTTGCATTACTTACTCGATCAAACCACCTCACACCACATATTGTCCTCAAACATCTCACTTCCAGCACATCCACCCTCTGCGCACAACTCTATCCATAGCTCACGCCTCGCAACCATACAACATTGTTGAAACCACTATTCCTTCAAACATACCCATTTTTGCTTTCCGAGATAATGTTCTCGACTTCCACACATTCTTCAAGGCTCCCAGGATTTTCGCCCCCTCCCCCACCCTATGATTCACTTCCGCTTCCATGTTTCCATCTGCTGCCAGATCCACTCCCAGATATCTAAAACACTTTACTGCCTCCAGTTTTTCTCCATTCAAACTTACCTCCCAATAGCCTTGACCCCCAACCCTGCTGCACCTAATAACCTTGCTCTTACTCACATTTACTCTTAACTTTCTTCTTTCACACACTTTACCAAACTCAGTCACCAGCTTCTGCAGTTTCTCACATGAATCAGCCACCAGTGCTGTATCATCAGCAAACAACAACTGACTCACTTCCCAAGCTCTCTCATGCCCCTATTTCCAAAACTCTTGCATTCACCTCCCTAACAACCCCATCTATAAACAAATTAAACAACCATGGAGACATCACGCATCCCTGCCGCAAACCTACATTCACTGAGAACCAATCACTTTCCTCTCTTCCTACACGTACACATGCCTTACATCCTCGATAAACACTTTTCACTGCTTCTAACAACTTGCCTCCCACACCATATATTCTTAGTACCTTCCACAAAGCATCTCTATTAACTCTGTCATATGCCTTCTCCAAATCCATAAATGCTACATACAAATCCATTTGCTTTTCTAAGTATTTCTCACATACATTCTTCCAAGCAAACACCTGATCCACACATCCTCTACCACTTCTGAAATCACACTGCTCTTCCCCAATCTGATGCTCTGTACATGCCTTCACCCTCTCAATCAATACCCTCCCATATAATTTACCAGGAATACTCAACTTTTTTTTTTTTCTTTGTCGCTGTCTCCCGTCTTTACGAGGTAGCGCAAGGAAACAGACGAAAGAAATGGCCCAACCCACCCCCATACACATGTATATACATACGTCCACACACGCAAATATACATACCTACACAGCTTTCCATGGTTTACCCCAGACGCTTCACATGCCCTGATTCAATCCACTGACAGCACGTATAAATGTATGTATGTATGACTCATGGTGAGATGCCTGAGAATTAGCGGAATGCGTGCATAGTGCCATTATACAAAAGGAAAAGGGGATAAGAGTGAGTGCTTAAATTGCAGAGGTATAAGTTTGTTGAGTATTCCTGGTAAATTATATGGGAGGGTATTGATTGAGAGGGTGAAGGCATGTACAGAGCATCAGATTGGGGAAGAGCAGTGTGGTTTCAGAAGTGGTAGAGGATCTATGGATCAGGTGTTTGCTTTGAAGAATGTATGTGAGAAATACTTAGAAAGGCAAATGGATTTGTATGTAGCATTTATGGATCTAGAGAAGGCATATGATAGAGTTAATAGAGATGCTCTGTGGAAGGTATTAAGAATATATGCGGTGGGAGGCAAGTTGTTAGAAGCAGCGAAAAGTTTTTATCGAGGATGTAAGGCACGTGTACGTGTAGGAAGAGAGGAAAGTGATTGGTTCTCAGTGAATGTAGGTTTGCGGCAGGGGTGTGTGATATCTCCATGGTTGTTTAATTTGTTTATGGATGGGGTTGTTAGGGAGGTGAATGCAAGAGTTTTGGAAAGAGGGGCAAGTATGAAGTCTGTTGTGGATGAGAGGGCTTGGGAAGTGAGTCAGTTGTTATTAGCTGATGATACAGCGCTGGTGTCTGATTCATGTGAGAAACTGCAGAAGCTGGTGACTGAGTTTGGTAAAGTGTGTGAAAGAAGAAAGTTAAGAGTAAATGTGAATAAGAGCAAGGTTATTAGGTACATTAGGGTTGAGGGTCAAGTCAATTGGGAGGTAGGTTTGAATGGAGAAAAACTGGAGGAAGTAAAGTGTTTTAGATATCTGGGAGTGGATCTGGCAGCGGATGGAACCATGGAAGCGGAAGTGAATCATGGGGTGGGGGAGGGGGCAAAAATCCTGGGAGCCTTGAAGAATGTGTGGAAGTTGAGAACATTATCTTGGAAAGCAAAAATGGGTATGTTTGAAGTGGTTCCAACAATGTAGAATGGTTGCGAAGCGTGGGCTATGGATAGGGTTGTGCGCAGGAGGGTGGATGTGCTGGAAATGAGATGTTTGAGGACAATGTGTGGTGTGAGGTGGTTTGATCGAGTAAGTAATGTAAGGGTAAGAGAGAGGTGTGGAAATAAAAAGATCGTGGTTGAGAGAGCAGAAGAGGGTGTTTTGAAATGGTTTGGGCACATGGAGAGAATGAGTGAGGAAAGATTGACCAAGAGGATATATGTGTCGGAGGTGGAGGGAACGAGGAGAAGTGGGAGACCAAATTGGAGGTGGAAAGATGGAGTGAAAAAGATTTTGAGTGATCGGGGCCTGAACATGCAGGAGGGTGAAAGGCGGGCAAGGAATAGAGTGAATTGGATCAATGTGGTATACCGGGGTTGACGTGCTCTCAGTGGATTGAATCAGGGCATGTGAAGCGTCTGGGGTAAAGCATGGAAAGTTGTGTGGGGCCTGGATGTGGAAAGGGAGCTGTGGTTTCGGGCATTATTGCATGACAGCTAAAGACTAAGTGTGAACAAATGGGGCCTTTGTTGTCTTTTCCTAGCACTACCTCGCACATATGAGGGGGGAGGGGGATGGTATTCCATGTGTGGCAAGAGGGCGATGGGAATGAATAAAGGCGGACAGTGTGAATTGTGTGCATGGGTATTATGTATGTGTCTGTGTATATATATATATATATATATATATATATATATATATATATATATATATATACACATGTGTATGGGGGGGTTGGGCCATTTCTTTCGTCTGTTTCCTTGCGCTACCTCGCAAACGCAGGAGACAGCGACAAAGTATAAAAAAAAAAATATATATATATATATATATATATATATATATATATATATATATATATATATATATATATATATATATATATATATTTCATGTGTGGCGGGGTGGCAATGGCAATGAATAAAGGCAGCAAGTATGAATTATGTTCATGTATATGTCTGGGTATGTATATATATGTATATGTTGAATTGTATAGGTATGTGTATGTGCGTGTGTGGACGTGTATGTATATACATGTGTATGTGGGTGGGTTGGGCCATTCTTTCGTCTGTTTCCTTGCGCTACCTCGCTGACGCGGGAGACAGCGATAAAGTATGATAAATAAAATATAAATATATATATATATATATATATATATATATATATATATCCCTGGGGATAGGGGAGAAAGAATACTTCCCACGTATTCCCTGCGTGTCGTAGAAGGCAACTAAAAGGGGAGGGAGCGGGGGGCTGGAAATCCTCCCCTCTCAATTTTTTTAATTTTCCAAAAGAAGGAACAGAGAAGGGGGCCAGGTGAGGATATTCCCTCAGTGGCCCAGTTCTCTGTTCTTAACACTACCTCGCTAACGCGGGATATAGCGAATAGTTTGAAAAAAAAAATATATATATATATATATATATATTATATATATATATATATATATATATACATATATATATATATATATATATATATATATATATATATATATATATATATATATATATATATATTTTTTGCTTTGTCGGTCTCCCGCGTTTGCGAGGTAGCGCAAGGAAACAGACGAAAGAAATGGCCCAACCCACCCCCATACACATTTATATACATAGGTCCACACACGCAAATATACATACCTACACAGCTTTCCACGGTTTACCCCAGACGCTTCACATGCCCTGATTCAATCCACTGACAGCACGTCAACCCCGGTATACCACATCGATCCAACTCACTCCATTTCTTGCCCTCGTTTCACCCTCCTGCATGTTCAGGCCCCGATTACACAAAATCTTTTTCACTCAATTTTTCCACCTCCAAGTTGGTCTCCCTCTTCTCCTCGTTCCCTCCACCTCCGACACATATATCCTCTTGGTCAATCTTTCCTCACTCATTCTCTCCATGTGCCCAAACCATTTCAAAACACCCTCTTCTGCTCTCTCAACCACGCTCTTTTTATTTCCACACATCTCTCTTACCCTTACGTTACTTACTCGATCAAACCCTCACACCACACATCATCCTCAAACATCTCATTTCCAGCACATCCATCCTCCTGCGCACAACTCTATCCATAGCACACGCCTCGCAACCATACAACATTGTTGGAACCACTATTCCTTCAAACATACCCATTTTTGCTTTCCGAGATAATGTTCTCGACTTCCACACAGTCTTCAAGGCTCCCAGAATTTTCGCCCCCTACCCCACACTATGATCCACTTCCGCTTCAATGGTTCCATCCGCTGCAAGATCCACTCCCAGATAAAACACTTTACTTCCTCCAGTTTTTCTCCATTCAAACTTATATATATAATTATATGTTATATATATAATTATTTATATTCCCTCAAAGGCCCAGTCCTCTGTTCTTAACGCTACCTCGCTAATGCGGGAAATGGCGAATAGTATGAAAGAAAGAAAAGAAAATATATATATATATATATATATATATATATATATATATATATATATATATATATATATATATATATATTTTCATACTATTTGCCATTTCCCGCGATAGCGAGGTGCGTTAAGAACAGAGAACTGGGCCTTAGAGGGAATATCCTCACCTGACCCCCTTCTTTGTTCCTTTTTTTGGAAAATTAAAAAAAAACAAGAAAGGGGAGGATTTCCAGCCACCCGCTCCCTCCCCTTTTAGTCGCCTTCTACGACACGCAGGGAATACGTGGGAAGTATTCTTTCTCCCCTATCCCCAGGGATAATATATATATATATATAATATATATATATATATAATATATATATATATATATGGCAGGTTGTGTGTGTCCTTCACTCCACACCAGAGTCAATCATAACATGGGTTCCGTCATGAATTGTACCGGCTCCAGGTCCTGACCAGCGAGGGTCTGTCGCTCTGCAAGACGTCCAGGAGGAAGACACGAGCCCACCGTCGCTGAGCTCAGGATGTGAACACAGCCAGGCTGTGCTTCGTGGCAGTCTGTGGCGGGAGGATGGCTGGTGGAGGACGTGGTGATCCAGCCTCCTGTGGTCACGCTGGCAGAGGCACGTGACACGTGAGGCATGTGACACTATCGCACGTGACACGTGAGGCATGTGACACTATCGCACGTGACACGTGCAACGCCACAAGAACTCACATGACGACAGCTGAAGGTCCGCTACGTCACAGGATTATCCCTGTCTCTGTAGGAGCTAGGATTCCAGCGGGAGTGATCCATGATGACCTGAGGGAGGGTCAGAGACCCGAGGTTAGCGTCGCGTCCCTGAGCCTCGAATGTGGCGTCCACCGCCGCTGTGACTGACATCACGACCTGGGGCTGGCGTCTCAACGCAATATGATGATGAAGTCTAGTGAACAAGCATTGCTGAAGCAGGATTTGGCCAGCAGGAGAAGAACCATCATAATGGAGGGCCGGGAGAGGAAGCAAGAGGGCCTCGCTCCGTTGTGGATAAAGATGCTGGGTGGAGAGCGCGCTGGAGGACGGGTTCGGCAAATGAGGAAGAAGACCGATTTCGACGATGAAGGCCTGCACTGTGGCTGAGAGATTGACTTGAGGAGGCAGAAGTGATATTGTGACAGTGATTGTGTCAGCGTCGCGTCGCCTCGCCGCAGTGTATCGAGACAGACTTCCCCAGAACCTTTAAAGGGGAAGTAAATGTTTATAGTTGTGTTAATGGAGTGATAGTTTTCATGCATGGTGTTTTTGACAAGAAAATAGTGAAGTTGGAGAAAAATGTAGCTTAGACATTGAAGCTTATTGACACAGTGGTGAAATTGATGAGAACTGCTATTGACGTTTGTGTGAATAAATTGTACATTTCCTTTTCCATAGCCAGAGGTTGAACCATTATGTGACATTCATTTTTTTTTTTTTTTTTTCATTCATTTCAAGCTAAAAGTTTGTTTCTAAATTGTTCTTACATTTTTCATATGTATATATATGTATGTGTGTGTGTGTGTGTGTATGTGCATATGTGTGTGTGTGTGTGTGTGTGTGTATATGTATATATATATGTATATTATCCCTGGGGATAGGGGTGAAAGAATACTTCCCACGTATTCCTCGCGTGTCGTAGAAAGCGACTAGAGGGGACGGGAGCGGGGGGCCGGAAATCCTCCCCTCCTTGTATTAACTTTCTAAAATGGGAAACAGAAGAAGGAGTCACGCGGGGAGTGATCATCCTCCTCGAAGGCTCAGAGTGGGGTGCCTAAATGTGTGTGGATGTAACCAAGATGTGAAAAAAGGAGAGATAGGTAGTATGTTTGAGGAAAGGAACCTGGATGTTTTGGCTCTGAGTGAAACGAAGCTCAAGGGTAAAGGGGAAGAGTGGTTTGGAAATGTCTGGGGAGTGAAGTCAGGGGTTAGTGAGAGGACAAGAGCAAGGGAAGGAGTAGCAATACTCCTGAAACAGGAGTTGTGGGAGTATGTGATAGAATGTAAGAAAGTAAATTCTCGATTAATATGGGTAAAATTGAAAGTTGATGGAGAGAGGTGGGTGATTATTGGTGCATATGCACCTGGGCATGAGAAGAAAGATCATGAGAGGCAAGTGTTTTGGGAGCAGCTAAATGAGTGTGTTAGCGGTTTTGATGCACGAGACCGGGTTATAGTGATGGGTGATTTGAATGCAAAGGTGAGTAATGTGGCAGTTGAGGGAATAATTGGTATGCATGGGGTGTTCAGTGTTGTAAATGGAAATGGTGAAGAGCTTGTAGATTTATGTGCTGAAAAAGGACTGATGATTGGGAATACCTGGTTTAAAAAGCGAGATATACATAAGTATACTTATGTAAGTAGGAGAGATGGCCAGAGAGCGTTATTGGATTACGTGTTAATTGACAGGCGTGCGAAAGAGAGACTTTTGGATGTTAATGTGCTGAGAGGTGCAACTGGAGGGATGTCTGATCATTATCTTGTGGAGGCTAAGGTGAAGATTAGTATGGGTTTTCAGAAAAGAGGAGTGAATGTTGGGGTGAAGAAGGTGGTGAGAGTAAGTGAGCTTGGGAAGGAGACCTGTGTGGGGAAGTACCAGGAGAGACTGTGTACAGAATGGAAAAAGGTGAGAACAATGGAAGTAAGGGGAGTCGGGGAGGAATGGGATGTATTTAGGGAATCAGTGATGGATTGCGCAAAAGATGCTTGTGGCATGAGAAGAGTGGGAGGTGGGCTGTTTAGAAAGGGTAGTGAGTGGTGGGATGAAGAAGTAAGAGTATTAGTGAAAGAGAAGAGAGAGGCATTTGGACGATTTTTGCAGGGAAAAAATGCAATTGAGTGGGAGAAGTATAAAAGAAAGAGACAGGAGGTCAAGAGAAAGGTGCAAGAGGTGAAAAAAAGGGCAAATGAGAGTTGGGGTGAGAGACTATCAGTAAATTTTAGGGAGAATAAAAAGATGTTCTGGAAGGAGGTAAATAGGGTGCGTAAGACAAGGGAGCAAATGGGAACGTCAGTGAAGGGCGTAAATGGGGAGGTGATAACAAGTAGCGGTGATGTGAGAAGGAGATGGAATGAGTATTTTGAAGGTTTGTTGAATGTGTCTGATGACAGAGTGGCAGATATAGGGTGTTTTGGTCGAGGTGGTGTGCAAAGTGAGAGGGTTAGGGAAAATGATTTGGTAAACAGAGAAGAGGTAGTAAAAGCTTTGCGGAAGATGAAAGCCGGCAAGGCAGCAGGTTTGGATGGTATTGCAGTGGAATTTATTAAGAAAGGGGGTGACTGTATTGTTGACTGGTTGGTAAGGTTATTTAATGTATGTATGACTCATGGTGAGGTGCCTGAGGATTGGCGGAATGCGTGCATAGTGCCATTGTACAAAGGCAAAGGGGATAAGAGTGAGTGCTCAAATTACAGAGGTATAAGTTTGTTGAGTATTCCTGGTAAATTATATGGGAGGGTATTGATTGAGAGGGTGAAGGCATGTACAGAGCATCAGATTGGGGAAGAGCAGTGCGGTTTCAGAAGTGGTAGAGGATGTGTGGATCAGGTGTTTGCTTTGAAGAATGTATGTGAGAAATACTTAGAAAAGCAAATGGATTTGTATGTAGCATTTATGGATCTGGAGAAGGCATATGATAGAGTTGATAGAGATGCTCTGTGGAAGGTATTAAGAATATATGGTGTGGGAGGCAAGTTGTTAGAAGCAGTGAAAAGTTTTTATCGAGGATGTAAGGCATGTGTACGTGTAGGAAGAGAGGAAAGTGATTGGTTCTCAGTGAATGTAGGTTTGCGGCAGGGGTGTGTGATGTCTCCATGGTTGTTTAATTTGTTTATGGATGGGGTTGTAAAGGAGGTAAATGCAAGAGTCCTGGAAAGAGGGGCAAGTATGAAGTCTGTTGGGGATGAGAGAGCTTGGGAAGTGAGTCAATTGTTGTTCGCTGATGATACAGCGCTGGTGGCTGATTCATGTGAGAAACTGCAGAAGCTGGTGACTGAGTTTGGTAAAGTGTGTGGAAGAAGAAAGTTGAGAGTAAATGTGAATAAGAGCAAGGTTATTAGGTACAGTAGGGGTGAGGGTCAAGTCAATTGGGAGGTGAGTTTGAATGGAGAAAAACTGGAGGAAGTGAAGTGTTTTAGATATCTGGGAGTGGATCTGTCAGCGGATGGAACCATGGAAGCGGAAGTGGATCATAGGGTGGGGGAGGGGGCGAAAATTTTGGGAGCCTTGAAAAATGTGTGGAAGTCGAGAACATTATCTCGGAAAGCAAAAATGGGTATGTTTGAGGGAATAGTGGTTCCAACAATGCTGTATGGTTGCGAGGCGTGGGCTATGGATAGAGATGTGCGCAGGAGGATGGATGTGCTGGAAATGAGATGTTTGAGGACAATGTGTGGTGTGAGGTGGTTTGATCGAGTAAGTAACGTAAGGGTAAGAGAGATGTGTGGAAATAAAAAGAGCGTGGTCGAGAGAGCAGAAGAGGGTGTTTTGAAATGGTTTGGGCACATGGAGAGAATGAGTGAGGAGAGATTGACCAAGAGGATATATGTGTCGGAGGTGGAGGGAACGAGGAGAAGAGGGAGACCAAATTGGAGGTGGAAAGATGGAGTGAAAAAGATTTTGTGTGATCGGGGCCTGAACATGCAGGAGGGTGAAAGGAGGGCAAGAAATAGAGTGAATTGGAGTCATGTGGTATACAGGGGTTGACGTGCTGTCAGTGGATTGAATCAAGGCATGTGAAGCGTCTGGGGTAAACCATGGAAAGCTGTGTAGGTATGTATATTTGCGTGTCTGGATGTGTGTATGTGCATGTGTATGGGGGGGGGGGGGGGTTGGGCCATTTCTTTCGTCTGTTTCCTTGCGCTACCTCGCAAACGCGGGAGACAGCGACAAAGTATAAAAAAAAAAAAAAAAAAAAAAAAAAATATATATATATATATATATATATATATATATATATATATATATATATTATTTTTGTTTTTATTTTGCTTTGTCACTGTCTCCCGCAGTTGCAAGGTAGCGCAAGGAAACAGACGAAAGAAATGGCCCAACCCACCCCCAGACACATGTATAAACACACACGTCCACACACGCAAATATACATACCTATAAATCTCAATGTACACATATACATACACACACAGACACATACATATATACCCATGCACACAATTCACTTGCCCGCCTTTCACCCTCCTGCATGTTCAGGCCCCGATCACACAAAATCTTTTTCACTCCATCTTTCCACCTCCAATTTGGTCTCCCACTTCTCCTCATTCCCTCCACCTCCGACACATATATCCTCGTGGTCAATCTTTCCTCACTCATTCTCTCCATGTGCCCAAACCATTTCAAAACACCCTCTTCTGCTCTCTCAACCACGATCTTTTTATTTCCACACATCTCTCTTACCCTTACATTACTTACTCGTTCAAACCACCTCACACCACACATTGTCCTCAAACATCTCATTTCCAGGACATTCACCCTCCTGCGAACAACTCTATCCACAGCCCACGCCTCGCAACCATACAACATTGTTGGAACCACTATTCCTTCAAACATACCCATTTTTGCTTTACGAGATAATGTTCTCGACTTCCACACATTCTTCAAGGCTCCCAGGATTTTCGCCCCCTCCCCCAACCCATGATTCACTTCCGCTTCCATGGTTCCATCCGCTGCCAGATCCACTCCCAGATATCTAAAACACGTTACTTCCTCCAGTTTTTCTCCATTCAAACTTACCTCCCAACTGCCTCAACCCTAATGTACCTAATAACCTTGCTCTTATTCACATTTACTCATAACTTTCTTCTTTCACACACTTTACCAAACTCAGTCACCAGCTTCTGAAGTTTCTCACATGAATCAGCCACCAGCGCTGTATCATCAGCGAACAACAACTGACTCATTTCCAAGCTCTCTCATCCACAACAGACTTCATACTTGCCCCTATTTCCAAAACTCTTGCATTTACCTCCCTAACAACCCCATCCACAAACAAATTAAACAACCATGGAGACATCACACACCCCTGCCGCAAACCTACATTCACTGAGAACCAATCACTTTCCTCTCTTCCTACACGTACACATGCCTTACATCCTCGATAAAAACTTTTCGCTGCTTCTAACAACTTGCCTCCCACACCATATATTCTTAATACCTTCCACAGAGCATCTCTATCAACTCTATCTATTATATGCCTTCTCCAGATCCATAAATGCTACATACAAATCCATTTGCTTTTCTAAGTATTTCTCACATACATTCTTCAAAGCAAACACCTGATCCACACATCCTCTACCACTTCTGAAACCACACTGCTCTTCCCCAATCTGATGCTCTGTACATGCCTTCACCCTCTCAATCAATACCCTCCCACATAATTTACCAGCAATACTCAACAAACTTATACCTCTGTAATTTAAGCACTCACTCTTATCCCCTTTGCCTTTGTACAATGGCACTATGCATGCATTCCGCCAATCCTCAGGCACCTCACCATGAGTCATACATACATTAAATAACCTTACCAACCAGTCAACAATACAGTCATCCCCTTTTTTAACATATTCCACTGATATACCATCCAAACCTGCTGCCTTGCCAGCTTTCATCTTCCACAAAGCTTTTACTACCTCTTCTCTGTTTACCAAATCATTTTCCCTAACCCTCTCACTTTGCACACCACCTCGACCAAAACACCCTATATCTGCCACTCTATCATCAAACACATTCAACAAACCTTCAAAATACTCACTCCATCTCCTTCTCACATCACCACTACTTGTTATCACCTCCCCATTTGCGCCCTTCACTGAAGTTCCCATTTGCTCCCTTGTCTTACGCACTTTATTTACCTCCTTCCAGAACATCTTTTTATTCTCCCTAAAATTTAATGATACTCTCTCACCCCAACTCTCATTTGCCCTCTTTTTCACCTCTTGCACCTTTCTCTTGACCTCCTGTCTCTTTCTTTTATACATCTCCCACTCAATTACATTTTTTCCCTGCAAAAATCGTCCAAATGCCTCTCTTCTCTTTCACTAATAATCTTACTTCTTCATCCCACCACTCATTACCCTTTCTAATCAACCCACCTCCCACGCTTCTCATGCCACAAGCATCTTTTGCGCAATCCATCACTGATTCTCTAAATACATCCCATTCCTCCCCCACTCCCCTTACTTCCAATGTTCTCACCTTTCTCCATTCTGTACTCAGTCTCTCCTGGTACTTCCTCACATAAGTCTCCTTCCCAAGCTCACTTATTCTCACCACCCTCTTCACCCCAACATTCACTCTTCTTTTCTGAAAACCCATACAAATCTTCACCTTAGCCTCCACAAGATAATGATCAGACATTCCTCCAGTTGCAGCTCTCAGCACATTAACATCCAAAAGTCTCTCTTTCGCGCGCCTGTCAATTAACACGTAATCCAATAACGCTCTCTGGCCATCTCTCGTACTTACATACGTATACTTAAGTATATCTCACATTTTAAACCAGGTATTCCCAATCACCAGTCCTTTTTCGGCACATAAATCTACAAGCTCTTCACCATTTCCATTTACAACACTGAACACCCCATGTATACCAATTATTCCCTCAACTGCCACATTACTCACCTTTGCATTCAAATCACCCATCATTATAACCCGGTCTTGTGCATCAAAACCACTAACACACTCATTCAGCTGCTCCCAAAACACTTGCCTCTCATGATCTTTCTTATGCCCAGGTACATATGCACCAATAGTCACCCATCTCTCTCCATCAACTTTCAGTTTTACCTATATTAATCGAGAATTTACTTTCTTACATTCGATAACATACTCCCACAACTCCTGTTTCAGGAGTAGTGCTACTCCTTCCCTTGCTCTTGTCCTCTCACTAACCCCTGACTTTACTCCCCAGACATTCCCAAACCACTCTTCCCCTTTACCCTTGAGCTTCGTTTCACTCAGAGCCAAAACATCCAGGTTCCTTTCCTCAAACATACTACCTATCTCTCCTCTTTTCACATCTTGGTTACATCCACACACATTTAGACACCCCAATCTGAGTCTACGAGGAGGATGAGCGCTCCCCGAGTGACTCCTTCTGTTTCCCATTTTTAGAAAGCTAAAATACAAGGAGGGGAGGATATATATATGGTGTGGGAGGCAAGTTGTTAGAAGCAGTGAAAAGTTTTTATTGAGGATGTAAGGCATGTGTACGTGTAGGAAGAGAGGAAAGTGATTGGTTCTCAGTGAATGTAGGTTTGCGGCAGGGGTGTGTGATGTCTCCATGGTTGTTTACTTTGTTTATGGATGGGGTTGTTAGGGAGGTGAATGCAAGAGTTTTGGAAAGAGGGGCAAGTATGCAGTCTGTTGTGGATGAGAGAGCTTGGGAAGTGAGTCAGTTGTTGTTCGCTGATGATACAGCGCTGGTGGCTGATTCATGTGAGAAACTGCAGAAGCTGGTGACTGAGTTTGGTAAAGTGTGTGAAAGAAGAAAGTTAAGAGTAAATGTGAATAAGAGCAAGGTTATTAGGTACAGTAGGGTTGAGGGTCAAGTCAATTGGGAGGTAAGTTTGAATGGAGAAAAACTGGAGGAAGTAAAGTGTTCTAGATATCTAGGAGTGGATCTGGCAGCGGATGGAACCATGGAAGCGGAAGTGAATCATAGGGTTGGGGAGGGGGCGAAAATCCTGGGAGCCTTGAAGAATGTGTGGAAGTCGAGAACATTATCTCGGAAAGCAAAAATGGCTATGTTCGAAGGAATAGTGGTTCCAACAATGTTGTATGGTTGCGAGGCGTGGGCTATGGATAGAGTTGTGCGCAGGAGGGTGGATGTGCTGGAAATGAGATGTTTGAGGACAATGTGTGGTGTGACGTGGTTTGATCGAGTGAGTAATGTAAGGGTAAGAGAGATGTGTGGAAATAAAAAGAGCGTGGTTGAGAGAGCAGAAGAGGGTGTTTTGAAATGGTTTGGGCACATGGAGAGAATGAGTGAGGAAAGATTGACCAAGAGGATATATGTGTCGGAGGTGGAGGGAACGAGGAGAAGTGGGAGACCAAATTGGAGGTGGAAAGATGAAGTGAAAAAGATTTTGTGTGATCGGGGCCCGAACATGCAGGAGGGTGAAAGGAGGGCAAGGAATAGAGTGAATTGGATCGATGTGGTATACCGGGGTTGACGTGCTGTCAGTGGATTCAATCAGGGCATGTGAAGCATCTGGGGTAAACCATGGAAAGTTGTGTGGGGCCTGGATGTGGGAAGGGAGCCGTGGTTTCGGGCATTATTGCATGACAGCTAGAGACTGAGTGTGAACGAATGGGGCCTTTGTTGTCTTTTCCTAGTGCTACCTAGCACACACGAGGGGGAGGGGGATGTTATTCCATATGTGGCGAGGTGGCGATGGGAATGAATAAAGGCAGACAGTGTGAATTGTGTGCATGGGTATATATGTATGTGTCTGTGTGTGTATATATATGTGTACATTGAGATGTATAGGTATGTATATTTGCGTGTGTGGACGTGTATGTGTATACATTGTGGATGGGGGTGGGTTGAGCCATTTCTTTCGTCTGTTTCCTTGCGCTACCTCGCAAACACGGGAGACAGCAACAAAGCAAAATAAATAAACATAAATATATATATATATCTTTTCTTTCTTTCATACTATTCGCCATTTCCCGCATTAGTGAGGTAGCGTTGAGAACAGAGGACTGGGCCTTTGAGGGAATATCCTCACCTGGCCCCCTTCTCTGTTCCCTCTTTTGGAAAATTAAAAAAAAAAAAAAAAAAAAAAAAAATAGAGAGAGGGGAGGATTTCCAGCCCCCCGCTCCCTCCCCTTTCAGTCGCCTCCTACGACACGCAGGGAATACGTGGGAAGTATTCTTTCTCCCCTATCCCCAGGGATAATACACATATATATATTGTGTGAATAAATTGTACATTTCCTTTCCATAGCCAGAGGTTGAACCATTATGTGACATTCATTTTTTTCATTCATTTCAAGCTAAAAGTTTGTTTTCTAAATTGTTTCTTACATTTTTCATATGTATATATATGTATGTGTGTGTGTGTGTGTGTATGTGCATATGTGTGTGTGTGTGTGTGTGTGTGTATATGTATATATATATGTATATTATCCCTGGGGATAGGGGTGAAAGAATACTTCCCACGTATTCCTCGCGTGTCGTAGAAAGCGACTAGAGGGGACGGGAGCGGGGGCCCGGAAATCCTCCCCTCCTTGTATTAACTTTCTAAAATGGGAAACAGAAGAAGGAGTCACGCGGGGAGTGATCATCCTCCTCGAAGGCTCAGAGTGGGGTGCCTAAATGTGTGTGGATGTAACCAAGATGTGAAAAAAGGAGAGATAGGTAGTATGTTTGAGGAAAGGAACCTGGATGTTTTGGCTCTGAGTGAAACGAAGCTCAAGGGTAAAGGGGAAGAGTGGTTTGGAAATGTCTGGGGAGTGAAGTCAGGGGTTAGTGAGAGGACAAGAGCAAGGGAAGGAGTAGCAATACTCCTGAAACAGGAGTTGTGGGAGTATGTGATAGAATGTAAGAAAGTAAATTCTCGATTAATATGGGTAAAACTGAAAGTTGATGGAGAGAGGTGGGTGATTATTGGTGCATATGCACCTGGGCATGAGAAGAAAGATCATGAGAGGCAAGTGTTTTGGGAGCAGCTAAATGAGTGTGTTAGCGGTTTTGATGCACGAGACCGGGTTATAGTGATGGGTGATTTGAATGCAAAGGTGAGTAATGTGGCAGTTGAGGGAATAATTGGTATGCATGGGGTGTTCAGTGTTGTAAATGGAAATGGTGAAGAGCTTGTAGATTTATGTGCTGAAAAAGGACTGATGATTGGGAATACCTGGTTTAAAAAGCGAGATATACATAAGTATACTTATGTAAGTAGGAGAGATGGCCAGAGAGCGTTATTGGATTACGTGTTAATTGACAGGCGTGCGAAAGAGAGACTCTTGGATGTTAATGTGCTGAGAGGTGCAACTGGAGGGATGTCTGATCATTATCTTGTGGAGGCTAAGGTGAAGATTAGTATGGGTTTTCAGAAAAGAGGAGTGAATGTTGGGGTGAAGAAGGTGGTGAGAGTAAGTGAGCTTGGGAAGGAGACCTGTGTGGGGAAGTACCAGGAGAGACTGTGTACAGAATGGAAAAAGGTGAGAACAATGGAAGTAAGGGGAGTGGGGGAGGAATGGGATGTATTTAGGGAATCAGTGATGGATTGCGCAAAAGATGCTTGTGGCATGAGAAGAGTGGGAGGTGGGCTGTTTAGAAAGGGTAGTGAGTGGTGGGATGAAGAAGTAAGAGTATTAGTGAAAGAGAAGAGAGAGGCATTTGG
>NC_092270.1:13992528-14167528 GCF_036320965.1 Panulirus ornatus
ATCGATGTGCTATACCGGGGTTGACGTGCTGTCAGTGGATTGAATCAGGGCATGTGAAGCGTCTGGGGTAAACCATGGAAAGCTGTGTAGGTATGTATATTTGCGTGTGTGGACGTGTATGTATATACATGTGTATGGGGTTGGGTTAGGCCATTTCTTTCGTCTGTTTCCTTGCGCTACCTCGCAAATGCAGGAGATAGTGACAAAAAAAAAAATAAAAAAAAAATAAAAAAAATAATATATACATATATATATATATATATATATATATATATATATATATATATATATATATATATATATATATATATATATAAATATATATATATATATATAAACAACGCTTGGAAGGAGGCAGAAGTGATATTGTGACAGTGATTGTGTCAGCGTCGTGTCGCCTCGCCGCAGTAATCGAGACAGACTTCCCCAGAACTTTTTAAAGGGGAAGTAAATGTTTATAGTTGTGTTACTGGAGTGATAGTTTTCATGCATGGTGTTTTGACAAGAAAATAGTGAAGTTGGAGAAAAAATGTAGCTTAGACATTGAAGCTTATTGATTCAGTGGTGATATTGATGAGAACTGCTATTGACGTTTGTGTGAATAAATTGTACATTTTCATTTTCCATAGCCAGAGGTTGAACCATTATGTGACGTTCATTTTTTCATTCATTTCAAGCTAAAAGTTTGTTTTCTAAATTGTTTCTTACATTTTTCATATGTATATATATGTATGTGTGTGTGTGTGTGTGTGTGTGTGTGTGTGTGTGTACATATATGTATATTATCCCTGGGGATAGGGGTGAAAGAATACTTCCCACGTATTCCTCGCGTTTCGTAGAAAGCGACTAGAGGGGACGGGAGCGGGGGGCCGGAAATCCTCCCCTCCTTGTATTAACTTTCTAAAATGGGAAACAGAAGAAGGAGTCACGCGGGGAGTGCTCATCCTCCTCGAAGGCTCAGAGTGGGATGCCTAAATGTGTGTGGATGTAACCAAGATGTGAAAAAAGGAGAGATAGGTAGTATGTTTGAGGAAAGGAACCTGGATGTTTTGGCTCTGAGTGAAACGAAGCTCAAGGGTAAAGGGGAAGAGTGGTTTGGAAATGTCTGGGGAGTGAAGTCAGGGGTTAGTGAGAGGACAAGAGCAAGGGAAGGAGTAGCAATACTCCTGAAACAGGAGTTGTGGGAGTATGTGATAGAATGTAAGAAAGTAAATTCTCGATTAATATGGGTAAAATTGGAAGTTGACGGAGAGAGGTGGGTGATTATTGGTGCATATGCACCTGGGCATGAGAAGAAAGATCATGAGAGGCAAGTGTTTTGGGAGCAGCTAAATGAGTGTGTTAGCGGTTTTGATGCACGAGACCGGGTTATAGTGATGGGTGATTTGAATGCAAAGGTGAGTAATGTGGCAGTTGAGGGAATAATTGGTATGCATGGGGTGTTCAGTGTTGTAAATGGAAATGGTGAAGAGCTTGTAGATTTATGTGCTGAAAAATGACATGATTGGGAATACCTGGTTTAAAAAGCGAGATATACATAAGTATACTTATGTAAGTAGGAGAGATGGCCAGAGAGCGTTATTGGATTACGTGTTAATTGACAGGCGTGCGAAAGAGAGACTTTTGGATGTCAATGTGCTGAGAGGTGCAACTGGAGGGATGTCTGATCATTATCTTGTGGAGGCTAAGGTGAAGATTAGTATGGGTTTTCAGAAAAGAAGAGTGAATGTTGGGGTGAAGAAGGTGGTGAGAGTAAGTGAGCTTGGGAAGGAGACCTGTGTGAGGAAGTACCAGGAGAGACTGAGTACAGAATGGAAAAAGGTGAGAACAATGGAAGTAAGGGGAGTGGGGGAGGAATGGGATGTATTTAGGGAATCAGTGATGGATTGCGCAAAAGATGCTTGTGGCATGAGAAGAGTGGGAGGTGGGTTGATTAGAAAGGGTAGTGAGTGGTGGGATGAAGAAGTAAGAGTATTAGTGAAAGAGAAGAGAGAGGCATTTGGACGATTTTTGCAGGGAAAAAATGCAATTGAGTGGGAGATGTATAAAAGAAAGAGACAGGAGGTCAAGAGAAAGGTGCAAGAGGTGAAAAAAGGGCAAATGAGAGTTGGGGTGAGAGAGTATCATTAAATTTTAGGGAGAATAAAAAGATGTTCTGGAAGGAGGTAAATAAAGTGCGTAAGACAAGGGAGCAAATGGGAACTTCAGTGAAGGGCGCAAATGGGGAGGTGATAACAAGTAGTGGTGATGTGAGAAGGAGATGGAGTGAGTATTTTGAAGGTTTGTTGAATGTGTTTGATGATAGAGTGGCAGATATAGGGTGTTTTGGTCGAGGTGGTGTGCAAAGTGAGAGGGTTAGGGAAAATGATTTGGTAAACAGAGAAGAGGTAGTGAAAGCTTTGCGGAAGATGAAAGCCACCAAGGCAGCAGGTTTGGATGGTATTGCAGTGGAATTTATTTAAAAAGGGGGTGACTGTATTGTTGACTGGTTGGTAAGGTTATTTAATGTATGTATGACTCATGGTGAGGTGCCTGAGGATTGGCGGAATGCGTGCATAGTGCCATTGTACAAAGGCAAAGGGGATAAGAGTGAGTGCTCAAATTACAGAGGTATAAGTTTGTTGAGTATTCCTGGTAAATTATATGGGAGGGTATTGACTGAGAGGGTGAAGGCATGTACAGAGCATCAGACTGGGGAAGAGCAGTGTGGTTTCAGAAGTGGTAGAGGATGTGTGGATCAGGTGTTTGCTTTGAAGAATGTATGTGAGAAATACTTAGAAAAGCAAATGGATTTGTATGTAGCATTTATGGATCTGGAGAAGGCATATGATAGAGTTGATAGAGATGCTCTGTGGAAGGTATTAAGAATATATGGTGTGGGAGGCAAGTTGTTAGAAGCAGTGAAAAGTTTTTATCGAGGATGTAAGGCATGTGTACGTGTAGGAAGAGAGGAAAGTGATTGGTTCTCAGTGAATGTAGGTTTGCGGCAGGGGTGTGTGATGTCCCCATGGTTGTTTAATTTGTTTATGGATGGGGTTGTTAGGGAAGTAAATGCAAGAGTTTTGGAAAGAGGGGCAAGTATGCAGTCTGTTGGGGATGAGAGAGCTTGGGAAGTGAGTCAGTTGTTGTTCGCTGATGATACAGCGCTGGTGGCTGATTCATGTGAGAAACTGCAAAAGCTGGTGACTGAGTTTGGTAAAGTGTGTGGAAGAAGAAAGTTAAGAGTAAATGTGAATAAGAGCAAGGTTATTAGGTACAGTAGGGTTGAGGGTCAAGTCAATTGGGAGGTGAGTTTGAATGGAGAAAAACTGGAGGAAGTGAAGTGTTTTAGATATCTGGGAGTGGATCTGGCAGCGGATGGAACCATGGAAGCGGAAGTGGATCATAGGGTGGGGGAGGGGGCGAAAATTCTGGGGGCCTTGAAGAATGTGTGGAAGTCGAGAACATTATCTCGGAAAGCAAAAATGGGTATGTTTGAAGGAATAGTGGTTCCAACAATGTTGTATGGTTGCGAGGCGTGGGCTATGGATAGAGTTGTGCGCAGGAGGATGGATGTGCTGGAAATGAGATGTTTGAGGACAATGTGTGGTGTGAGGTGGTTTGATCGAGTGAGTAACGTAAGGGTAAGAGAGATGTGTGGAAATAAAAAGAGCGTGGTTGAGAGAGCAGAAGAGGGTGTTTTGAAGTGGTTTGGGCACATGGAGAGAATGAGTGAGGAAAGATTGACCAAGAGGATATATGTGTCGGAGGTGGAGGGAACGAGGAGAAGAGGGAGACCAAATTGGAGGTGGAAAGATGGAGTGAAAAAGATTTTGTGTGATTGGGGCCTGAACATGCAGGAGGGTGAAAGGAGGGCAAGGAATAGAGTGAATTGGAGCGATGTGGTATACCGGGGTTGACGTGCTGTCAGTGGATTGAATCAAGGCATGTGAAGCGTCTGGGGTAAACCATGGAAAGCTGTGTAGGTATGTATATTTGCGTGTGTGGACGTATGTATATACATGTGTATGGGGGGGGGGGGGTTGGGCCATTTCTTTCGTCTGTTTCCTTGCGCTACCTCGCAAACGCGGGAGACAGCGACAAAGTATAATAAAAAAAAAAATAATATATATATATATATATATATATACACACACACACACACACACACACACACACACACACACACACACACACATATAACAAGTAGTGGTGATGTGAGAAGGAGATGGAGTGAGTATTTTGAAGGTTTGTTGAATGTGTTTGATGATAGAGTGGCAGATATACGGTGTTTTGGTCGAGGTGGTGTGCAAAGTGAGAGGGTTAGGGAAAATGATTTGGTAAACAGAGAAGAGGTAGTAAAAGCTTTGCGGAAGGTGAAAGCCGGCAAGGCAGCAGGTTTGAATGGTATTGCAGTGGAATCTATTCAAAAAGGGGGTGACTATTGTTGACTGGTTGGTAAGGTTATTTAATGTATGTATGACTCATGGTGAAGTGCCTGAGGATTGGCGGAATGCGTGCATAGTGCCACTGTAAAAAGGCAAAGGGGATAAGAGTGAGTGCTCAAATTAAAGAGGTATAAGTTTGTTGAGTATTCCTGGTAAATCATATGGGAGGGTATTGATTGAGAGGGTGAAGGCACGTACAGAGCATCAGATTGGGGAAGAGCAGTGTGGTTTTAGAAGTGGTAGAGGATGTGTGGATCAGGTGTTTGCATTGAAGAATGTATGTGAGAAATACTTAGAAAAGCAAATGGATTTGTATGTAGCATTTATGGATCTGGAGAAGGCATATGATAGAGTTGATAGAGATGCTCTGAGGAAGGTATTAAGAATATATGGTGTGGGAGGCAAGTTGTTAGAAGCAGTGAAAAGTTTTTATCGAGGATGTAAGGCATGTGTACATGTAGGAAGAGAGGAATGTGATTGGTTCTCAGTGAATGTAGGTTTGCGGCAGGGGTGTGTGATGTCTCCATGGTTGTTTAATTTGTTTATGGATGGGGTTGTTAGGGAGGTGAATGCAAGAGTTTTGGAAAGAGGGGCAAGTATGCAGTCTGTTGTGGATGAGAGAGCTTGGGAAGTGAGTCAGTTGTTGTTCGCTGATGATACAGCGCTGGTGGCTGATTCATGTGAGAAACTGCAGAAGCTGGTGACTGAGTTTGATAAAGTGTGTGATAGAAGAAAGTTAAGAGTAAATGTGAATAAGAGCAAGGTCATTAGGTACAGTAGGGTTGAGGGTCAAGTCAATTGGGAGGTAAGTTTGAATGGAGAAAAACTGGAGGAAGTAAAGTGTTTTAGATATCTGGGAGCGGATCTGGCAGCAGATGGAACCATGGAAGCGGAAGTGAATCATAGGGTGGGGGAGGGGGCAAAAATCCTGGGAGCCTTGAAGAATGTGTGGAAGTCAAGAACATTATCTCGGAAAGCAAAAATGGGTATGTTTGAAGGAATAGTGGTTCCAACAATGATGTATGGTTGCGAGGCGTGGGCTATGGATAGAGTTGTGCGCAGGAGGGTGGATGTGCTGGAAATGAGATGTTTGAGGACAATGTGTGGTGTGAGGTGGTTTGATCGAGTAAGTAGTGTAAGGGTAAGAGAGATGTGTGGAAATAAAAAGAGCATGGTTGAGATAGCAGAAGAGGGTGTTTTGAAATGGTTTGGGCACATGTAGAGAATGAGTGAGGAAAGATTGACCAAGATGATATATGTGTCGGAAGTGGAGGGAACGAGGAGAAGTGGGAGACCAAATTGGAGGTGGAAAGATGGAGTGAAAAAGATTTTGTGTGATCGGGGCCTGAACATGCAGGATAGGGGAGAAAGAATACTTCCCACGTATTCCCTGCGTGTCGTAGAAGGCGACTAAAAGGGAAGGAAGCAGGGGGCTGGAAATCCTCCCCTCTCATTTTCTTTTTTTAAATTTTCCAAAAGAAGGAACAGGGAAGGGGGCCACGTGAGGATATTCCCTCAAAGGCCCAGTCCTCTGTTCTTGGCACTACCTCGCTGGTGCGGGAAGTGGCGAATGGTATGAATATATATTCTATTATTCTTTTTATTTTGCTTTGTCGCTGTCTCCCGCATTAGCGAGGTAGCGCAAGGAGACAGACGAAAGAATGGCCCAACCCGCCCACATACACATGTATATACATACACGTCCACACATGCATATATACATACCTATACATCTCAATGTACACATATATATACACACACAGACATATGCATATATACACATGTACATAATTCATACTGTCTGCCTTTATTTGTTCCCATTGCCACCTCGCCACACATGGAATAACATCCCCCTCCCCCCTCATGTGTGCGAGGTAGCGCTAGGAAAAAACATCAAAGGCCCCATTCATTCACACTCAGTCTCTAGCTGTCATGTAATAATGCACCGAAACCACAGCTCCCTTTCCACATCCAGGCCCCGCACACTTTCCATGGTTTACCCCAGACGCTTCACATGCCCTGGTTCAATCCATTGACAGCACGCCGACCCTGGTATACCACATCGTTCCAATTCACTCTATTCCTTGCACGCCTTTCACCCTCCTGCATGTTCAGGCCCCAATCACTCAAAATCTTTTTCACTCCATCTTTCCACCTCCAATTTGGTCTTCCACTTCTCCTCGTCCCCTCCACCTCTGACACATATATCCTCTTGGTCAATCTTTCCTCACTCATTCTCTCCATGTGACCAAACCATTTCAAAACACCCTCTTCTGCTCTCTCAACCACACTCTTTTTATTTCCAAACATCTCTCTTACCCTTACATTCCTTACTCGATCAAACCACCTCACACCACATATGGTCCTCAAACATCTCATTTCCAGCACATCCACCCTCCTGCGCACAACTCTATTCATAGCCCACACCTCACAACCATACAACATTGTTGGAACCACTATTCCTTCAAACATACCCATTTTCGCTTTCCGAGATAATGTTCTCAACTTCCACACATTCTTCAAGGCTCCCAGAATTTTCGCCCCCTCCCCACCCTATGATTCACTTCCACTTCCATGGTTCCATCCGCTGCCAGATCTACTCCCAGATATCTAAAACACTTTACTTCCTCCAGTTTTTCTCCATTCAAACTTACCTCCCAATTTACTTGACCCTCAACCCAACTGTACCTTGCTCTTATTCACATTTACTCTTAACTTTCTTCTTTCACACACTTTATCAAACTCAGTCACCAGCTTCTGCAGTTTCTTACATGAATCAGCCACCAGCGCTGTATCATCAGCGAACAACAACTGACTCACTTCCCAAGCTCTCTCATCCACAACAGACTGCATACTTGCCCCTCTTTCCAAAACTCTTGCATTTACCTCCCAAACAACCCCATCCATAAACAAAGTAAACAACCATGGAGACATCACACACCCCTGCTGCAAACCTACATTCACTGAGAACCAATCACTTTCCTCTCTTCCTACACGTACACATGCCTTACATCCTCGATAAAAACTTTTCACTGCTTCTAACAACTTGCCTCCCACACCATATATTCTTAAAACCTTCCACAGAGCATCTCTATCAACTCTATCATATGCCTTCTCCACATCCATAAATGCTACATACAAATACATTTGTTTTTCTAAGTATTTCTCACATACATTCTTCAAAGCAAACACCTGATCCACACATCCTCTACCACTTCTGAAACCACACTGCTCTTCCCCAATCTGATGCTCTGTACATGCCTTCACCCTCTCAATCAATACCCTCCCATATAATTTACCAGGAATACTCAACAAACTTATATCTCTGTAATTTGAGCATTCACTCTTATCCCCTTTGCCTTTGTACAATGGCACTATGCAAGCATTCCACCAATCCTCAGGCCCCTCACCATGAGTCATACATACATCAAATAACCTTACCAACCACTCAACAATACAGTCACCCCCTTTTTTTAATAAATTCCACTGCAATACCATCCAAACCTGCTGCCTTGCCGGCTTTCATCTTCCGCAAAGCTTTTACTACCTCTTCTCTATTTACCAAATCATTTTCCCTAACCCTCTCACTTTGCACACCACCTCGACCAAAACACCCTATATCTGCCACTCTATCATCAAACACATTCAACAAACCTTCACAATACTCACTCCATCTCCTTCTCACATCACCACTACTTGTTATCACCTCCCCATTTGCGCCCTTCACTGAAGTTCCCATTTGCTCCCTTGTCTTACGCACTTTATTTACCTCCTTCCAGAACATCTTTTTATTCTCCCTGAAATTTAATGATACTCTCTCACACCAACTCTCATTTGCCCTCTTTTTCACCTCTTGCACCTTTCTCTTAACCTCCTGCCTCTTTCTTTTATACCTCTCCCACTCATTTGCATTTTTTCCCTGCAAAAATCGTCCAAATGCCTCTCTCTTCTCTTTCACTAATAATTTTACTTCTTCATTCCACCACTCACTACCTTTTCTAATCAACCCACCTCCCACGCTTCTCATGCCACAAGCATCTTTTGCGCAAGCCATCACTGATTCCCTAAATGCATCCCATTCCTCCCCCACTCCCCTTACATCCTTTGTTCTCACCTTTTTCCATTCTGTAGTCAGTCTCTCCTGGTACTTCCTCACACAAGTCTCCTTCCCAAGCTCCCTTACTCTCACCACTCTCTTCACCCCAACATTCTCTCTTCTTTTCTGAAAACCCATACTAATCTTCACCTTCACCTCCACAAGATAATGATCAGACATCCCTCCAGTTGTACCTCTCAGCACATTAACATCCAAAAGTCTCTCTTTCGTGCGTCTATCAATTAACGCGTAATCCAATAACGCTCTCTGGCCATCTCTCCTACTTACATACGTATACTTATGTATATCTCGCTTTTTAAACCAGGTATTCCCAATCACCAGTCCTTTTTCAGCACATAAATCTACAAGCTCTTCACCATTTCCATTTACAACACTGAACACTCCATGTATACCAATTATTCCCTCAACTGCCACATTACTCACCTCTGCATTCAAATCACCCATCACTATAACCCGGTCTTGTGCATCAAAACCACTAACACACTCATTCAGCTGCTCCCAAAACACTTGCCTCTCATGATCTTTCTTCTCATGCCCAGGTGCATATGCACCAATAATCACCCATCTCTCTCCATCAACTTTCAGTTTTACCCATATCAATCGAGAATTTACTTTCTTACATTTTATCACATACTCCCACAACTCCTGTTTCAGGAGTACTGCTACTCCTTCCCTTGCTCTTGTCCTCTCACTAACCCCTGACTTTACTCCCAAGACATTCCCAAACCACTCTTCCCCTTTACCCTTGAGCTTCGTTTCACTCAGAGCCAAAACATCCAGGTTCCTTTCCTCAAACATACTATCTCTCCTTTTTTCTCATCTTGGTTACATCCACACACATTTAGACACCCCAATCTGAGCCTTCAAGGAGGATGAGCACTCCTCGCGTGACTCCTTCTTCTGTTTCCCCTTTTAGAAAGTTAAAATACAAGGAGGGGAGGGTTTCTGGCCCCCCCGCTCCCATCCCCTGTAGTCGCCTTCTACGACACGTGAGGAATGCGTGGGAAGTATTCTTTCTCCCCTATCCCCAGGGATATATATATATATATATATATATATATATATATATATATATATATATCTGGATCTGGAGAAGGCATATGATAGAGTTGATAGAGATGCTCTGTGGAAGGTATTAAGAATATATGGTGTGGGAGGCAAGTTGTTAGAAGCAGTGAAAAGTTTTTATCGAAGATGTAAGGCATGTGTACGTGTAGGAAGAGAGGAAAGTGATTGGTTCTCAGTGAATGTAGGTTTGCGGCAGGGGTGTGTGAAGTCTCCATGGTTGTTTAATTTGTTTATGGATGGGGTTGTTAGGGAGGTGAATGCAAGAGTTTTGGAAAGAGGGGCAAGTATGAAGTCTGTTGGGGATGAGAGAGCTTGGGAAGTGAGTCAGTTGTTGTTCGCTGATGATACAGCGCTGGTGGCTGATTCATGTGAGAAAGTGCAGAAGCTGGTGACTGAGTTTGGTAAAGTGTGTGAAAGAAGAAAGTTAAGAGTAAATGTGAATAAGAGCAAGGTTATTAGGTACAGTAGGGTTGAGGGTCAAGTCAATTGGGAGGTGAGTTTGAATGGAGAAAAACTGGAGGAAGTGAAGTGTTTTAGATATCTGGGAGTGGATCTGGCAGCGGATGGAACCATGGAAGCGGAAGTGGATCATAGGGTGGGGGAGGGGGCGAAAATTCTGGGAGCCTTGAAGAATGTGTGGAAGTCGAGAACATTATCTCGGAAAGCAAAAATGGGTATGTTTGAAGGAATAGTGGTTCCAACAATGTTGTATGGTTGCGAGGCGTGGACTATGGATAGAGTTGTGCGCAGGAGGATGGATGTGCTGGAAATGAGATGTTTGAGGACAATGTGTGGTGTGAGGTGGTTTGATCGAGTAAGTAACGTAAGGGTAAGAGAGATGTGTGGAAATAAAAAGAGCGTGGTTGAGAGAGCAGAAGAGGGTGTTTTGAAATGGTTTGGTCACATGGAGAGAATGAGTGAGGAAAGATTGACCAAGAGGATATATGTGTCGGAGGTGGAGGGAACGAGGAGAAGAGGGAGACCAAATTGGAGGTGGAAAGATGGAGTGAAAAAGATTTTGTGTGATCGGGGCCTGAACATGCAGGAGGGTGAAAGGAGGGCAAAGAATAGAGTGAATTGGAGCGATGTGGTATACCGGGGTTGACGTGCTGTCAGTGGATTGAATCAAGGCATGTGTATGGGGGTGGGTTGGGCCATTTCTTTCGTCTGTTTCCTTGCGCTACCTCGCAAATGCGGGAGACAGCAAAAAAAAAAAAAAAAAAAAAAAAAAAAAATATATATATATATATATATATATATATATATATATATATATATATAAAAATATATACATATATATATATATATATATATATATATATATATATATATATATATATATATATATATCTGATTAAGTGCCCACATACCTTTCCCAACCACTGTTCCAGACGACCAAACCCATTAAATACTGGCATACATGATCACCTGTCCATTGTCAAAGCTGGCCTAAGCTCCTCTGTTTCCAGCCAATGGTTATACAGTGGTAGGGAAGTTATTCTGTTCTTAACATTATAGCCTACCAGAAGCAAGGTTTCAGAGCAGTTTAATCAAGTAAAGGACTACATTTTGATGTGCTAGTACATAATTTTGATGATGTCTTTAGACATTTTACATATAATTAGCCATGGCATTGGTTATGTTGTCTTCCTCCTCTTAACCTAATTTGTTGTCATAAGAATCATGACTTTAGTTTTCACTGCAACCATAAATATAACCGATTACAATTAAATTTTTTTTTTTTAATTTTCCAAAAGAAGGAACAGAGAAGGGGGCCAGGTGAGGATATTCCTCAAAGGCCCAGTTCTCTGTTCTTAACGCTACCTCGCTAACGCGGGAAATGGCAAATAGTTTGAAAAAAAAAAAATTAAATTTGGAAGGAATAATAATCATGGATTTCATGGGTAACTGTATTTGTAATTGATTCCAATTGTGGTGGAATCATATGTCTGATCTTAATTCACCCAGCATACAGTCATAACAAGACTCTAATTGTGTAAATTTATCTTCCAAAGTTATGATGCATGGTGCCATCCACTGGAGTGTGTGTTTTCAATGACAAGGAAAAATAACCACTGCTTGAACTCACAGGCAATTAATCTGTTTTCAAACAGTTTTACTTGATATGTACCAACTTACAAACTATATATAGTTCTACAAAACCTGAATGAAGCACTAAGTGATTGTTTATTGCACTAATATGCAGGATGGTCTACTTCAAATATCCTCACAGTCCATGTGAAGACATTCACAAATTACTTTGGGATGCCACTGGTGTCCCTCCTGATCTAGCAGATAGATTCTGACATACGTGGCACCAACTGATTCTTTGTACTGTGAATACTTAGTAAACAGTGGCTTTACCCTGCAATTTCCCTTTAATTCAAATACCTGATGATTCACCTTGTGGTGGTGAAAGGTGTTACAGGGATAATACCACTCTATATCAACTCTACAGTGTAAGGAATCAATTGGCATAATCTATCAGTATGTTTCCACACCAAAAGTAGCTTTAGAAAATGGTTACTAATGTATTACAGAGATACCTGTGAGCGTTATATTTCACTGAACAATAATAAGGCAATTGTCAAGTACGTGGGTCAATGTGGGTTACTGGTAATTAAATCACAAAGAAGTAATACACTTGCTAAGAATCAACAGAACCAATGAGAACCTTACTCTACCAAAATCTATCTTAATTTTCAATGCAGTAATAGAAATATACCAGTCATGCTCAAGAAAATGCACTGCCAATTTGACATAATGTCAATAAAGGCAACACAACTCATTCCCTAGCAGAAGGAAAATCTTTTGGTATTTACAATATTTCTACTATCATATCAGCAGTTTAGAGATGCTTGGTGAGGTTTGTACAGGTTCTCTTGATATCATTTGTATTACCAAAATTTACATTAATTAACCCCATATTTTCTCTGATACACAAGTTATCATTTTATTCAATATCATTCAATAAAATATTTTCTTTTTCTTACACTGAAGGTTCCAGTCATGGACAAAAGTCTATGACAAGGCCAAATTTTAGTCGAAATACTGATATGATTATGAAATGGAAAAACTGACATGGGAAAACGTTCACAAATTTCGGAAGTGAAAAATCTGTCTTAATATGTGCCAGCTCATAGTTATTGGGAAAGATATGAGGGGGTACAGAGTTCCAAGGCTTCAAGGTGTAGGTAACGAAACAGTTATCAAAACGGCCCACCCATGAGGTGCCAATGGTCACATGTTCCACAGGTGTCTATCTTACAACAAAGTACTACGCAGAGCAATTGAAAAAAATTGCCATTTCCCAAAACTAGTTTAAATTCAGAGCTATACTGGTAAATTACCTTCATTGGTACCATCTTTGTCAAAATCTATCATCTAAATTATGTGTCCATTTCCAAATAAATTAGTCACTAATTACCTCTTCAACCCAAAAAAGACATGGCACTATCCAGTAGCGTGTCTCCTTAATAACATGGAAATTCATCCATTACACATTTGCTGCATAGTTATTTTTGTTTTCATACATACCTCTATTTCAAATTAATGTCATCTAACTCCAAATTTGCCCTCTCCCTCATTGCCCTACAAACCATCAAGATAATTATCAAAAGATCCATCAAGATAATCATTGTCAAAAGATAAGAAAATGTTGATAATCTAAAAACCACACTTTTCTTTTCATCTACACACCAAATAATGATTCCATAAGAGTAGAATGAAGATTCCAAAGCTAATACAAGTGTGTCTACTTACTGAGAAATTATCCCATCACGACTGTGATACTGCACAATGAATTAATGGTATACTGCTGGAAATCACACTAGACAGTTCTGGAACTACTTCCCTAATCACCTCACTATCATTGCTGAACAAATTCATTCTAAACCCCAAATTACTTTCAATGAGTAGCTGAAATAGTAATTTGCCGGAAACTGCAGGAAACTTACCACTGCCAACACAAAAGGGGGACTCGGTGGAACCATCCTCAAGAGGCTGCAAGATCTCATGCTTGCCAACATCACTGTCGCCCACCAACAGAAACTTTAATAAGTAATCATATGGCTTGCTGGACTCACCCCCTCCACCTTGCCCCCCACCATCTGACATCATGCTCATCTCATCACTCGAGCTACTATTGCTGATGGGTACATTGGAAGACACTTTGTCACCTTCGCTATGATCAAAAAAACGTTGTTGGTTACAGATATCTGATTTGTATTTCTGTTGGCTGTATTCTCTTTGCCTGCAGGGCATGAAAGAGGAAGCCCTCAAATCTTGCCCACGTCGCCATCTGTCTATTTCTTTCCAAAATGAAAGTGTCAAAACATGCCTCGCGAACCAATGTCTTTTTCGATTTGAGGGGATAATTTTCAATAACCGTAATTTTCACAATTGGTTATAACTCACTATGGTAACGTTTCCTTGTAAATTATCTCTCATCATAACCACAGACTCCTGCAAATCTAAGCGCAGGTTAGAGCTGCCTGGCAGAGCAGGAACAGCCAAGGACAGCCAAAACACCACCACTATCCACTAAGCATTAACAATTACACTGTGAAAGTTCCTCAGTCAAGATGACAAATATTTCGATGATGACCAATTCTCGTAAGTTGAGGATGGCAGAATGTTTTATTCGAGCATTCTTGAACACTTTGAGGTTACTGAAGATTCGTATCAAGTTTATCAGTTGGGTTTATGGCATAAAGTAGCGAGAGATTATATTTGAAAACTCTGAAATCCTGACTTCCAGCAACAAAACAAACCAACTGGGCCCAGATGGCAGCACCATCCAGTCAAGGTGGTCGTAGAAAACGGTCACGTGAGCCTAAGTTAATGGGATACTTGTGAAATTAGTTCATATACCAATTCACCCAGTCTACTCTCATTAAATCCACGTCATTTTAACTGGATGGACCAAATTTGTGTGGATTCACTGCACATTCATATATAATGATCAGTATCTATTATAAATATGATAGTATGTAATGCCTAGATTATGACAGCCTGTCATCGGGTGTGTCATTATTGGTACAGGGAGGGTGTGTTCCCGGGGTGCCATTACCGGAACATGTAGGCCTATATGTGATTCTAAATGCGTTAGGTTCTTTTTGTGTAATTTGTGGTTCGTGTAATATGTGCCGAAGAAAAATGTGTAAATATTCGCTGTCAATGCCCGTTCTTGGGTTTGCCATACCCGCACAAGTCGGCCCATGTATGACTATTAGTATATTGGACTCTTTTAAGATGTGTGACTGTGATTACGTGAGTGTAATTACACACCTATTTGTTCCGTACGGATAGGGTTTTACACCATTGGGGCACCGTCTCTTGAACCTTCTTTACCATACAACCTTGTAAACGTTCGTATGCTGTCTACATTTACTATTTCCTGATCAATTCATTCCATCCCTCTGCCATGCATACTATAGAAACATTTCTCTACATTTTTTTCAGCAAGTTTCTTGCTCAGTTTCAGGCTATGTCCCCTGATTGCTGAATTTCTACATTTTCCGAACACTTCATTGTCTGCATCATCACCTGGGTTGAAACATTAGAGGATGAGGACTAGTGATCAGGACAACCCTTAATCTTCTCTCTCCCACGGGAAAAAAAAAAAATCCGGGCCTTTCACTGTAACTCGGCTCTTTGTTCTGGTGTACTGTGTAAGATGTGAGGATTTTGTCTACGTATGAAGATTGGCCAACAAGAATAAGCTCTTGTTGTTGGCGCCAGACGTATGAAAGTTGACTGCGAAAATAATGGAGTGACGCATCTAATCCATTGTGGACACGTCAGTCTGTAAGATGTCTTATTAATGTATAAGATCCCATTGTTGTTTGGAAGAGATCATATTTACTCAGCGAAGTAAATAAACTCAGTACACCACGAGACTCGAGCTGTTTGATACCCCCCATGTGTTGCTCCGCCTCGCGAGTTATTTTTCACCGGTTTCTCCTCCTATGGGACTTGTGTGAGAGGAACAGGTGGTGCCCAAACCCGGGAGCAGACTTTACGTGCTCAAGCGAACTGAACTTCTGTATACGTGCAGCAAGCTGTGGTGATTACTCGTGATGGCAGAGAAGGAGCAACTTGAAAGAGGACGGGCGGCTGCTCGAGGATGGTGTACGAGAGCCTCCAAGGCTTTGCGGACTTTGCTTGAACTGCCAACTGTGTCCAGGGTGCAGCTGGAAGACGCTATAGCGGATTTAGATAAGCGTCTAGACACCTTGGACCGAGTTCAAGCGGAATATGAACTGACAATAAGTGACCCTGAGATGTTGGAAGCAGACCTGGACAAAGCAGATAGTTTACGCAGTGGTGTTAGAGCTGTTCGGGTGCAGGCTGGCGAGCTGTTGGCGAAACTGGATAAGACTGCCGTTCATGAAGGGTCGGGAAGTAGTGAAGATAAGTCTGCAAGTGCAAGCGCAGTGCCTACTAGTGCCAGTGTGAACCTTCCACGGCTCTACTTGCCGAAGTTTAGTGGTGAACTAACCCAGTGGCAGTCATTCTGGGATTTGTTCGCGGCCATGGTAGACGACTCTACTCTACCAGCCATCAGCAAGTTCACCTATCTGCAGGCCTTATGGAAGGTGAGGCCAAGTCTGTCATCCAAGGCTTGTCACTTACTGCAGTTAATTATGCTGTGGCCTGTAATCTGTTGAAGGAGTGGTATGGGAAGCCAGAGAGGATTATCTTCGCCCACATTCAAGCTCTTCTTGGCTTGAGCCTGCCGTTCAAGCCTCAAGGATCTACGACTTATGTGTCCGCCTTGAGGAAGCTGCAGGATGACCTCCTGGTCCACATCAGGAGTTTGGAGGCACTGAGGGTAAGTGGCAGTGAGTTTGTCCTCTTCCTCACTCCAGTGATTTTGTCTCATCTGCCGAGCGACATTCGTTTGGAGTGGTCGAGGGAAGGATCGGGCCACGAAAGGGATCTCGCATGGCTGCTAGATTTTCTTAGGAAGGAGATTGAGCGCCGTGAACGCTCAGACTCCTTTAAGGACGTGACTACTGCTGCAGGGACAGACAGCCGCAGTGTGAGGGAGCCTGAGAGAAGAAAGAAGTCTCCTAGTTCTGCATTTGCTCTTCAGACAGTCTCAGAGACATATTCAGGTGGGTGTGGATTTTGTAATAAGTCCCATTCCAGTGAAAAGTGCTTTAAAGTTATCAAACTTCCACGTGCAGAACGACTGGAAAATATTCGTTCTGCTGAGCTGTGTTTTAAGTGCTTAAAAAGGGGGCACGTAGCTTGAGGTTGCAAGGCAAAGTGCTCTAAGTGTAAAGGCAACCATAATGTCCTCTGCTCAAAGGATAATGTTTCACCTAAGGGCAGGGCTGTTAGTCAGCCGGCCAAGGAGAGTGAAGGGGAAACGGGAGATACCAATGTTATGCCTGGTGATCTAGTTGGTGTTTCTCATTCTTCACAGTTTAAACAAAGGTGTTGTGTCTTGCCGACAGCATAGGTTAAAGTGTATGGAAGGCATGGCAAGTACAGTGAAGCTACCTTGTTGTTCGACTCTGGGGCAGATCGATCCTATGTGTCGAGTGAATTTGTAAGGAAGGTTAGGCCTACATGGGTATCTTCTGAACAGATGTCCTATTCTGCCTTTGGGGGAAGTAAGAGTTCTAGATCTACCCAGTGTAATATTTATGACCTGAATTTAGTGGATGTTAATAATGAAGTAGTGTGTTTACTTGCAGCTGAAGTGCCCACAATATGTGCTCCATTATTACGTCCTTGTGTTCCAGCTGAAACCCTACTGCCCTTTAATTAAAGTCTGGGCAGTTAGCAGATGAGTATGAGCGGGACAGGAAGGTAAATGACATTTTGATAGGACTCGATGCCTATTGGAAATTTGTAATCCCCAACAAGAATTCGCAGGTTGAGGGACTAGTGGCTCAAGAGACGGTGTTTGGTTGGATCCTATCTGGGAATTGTGCTTCGGCATCCAAGGGAAATAAGTTGTCTCAGATGTTATTCATTTAACAATTTCGATGAGAATGAGTTACATAAGTTTTGGGATTTAGAATCGGTGGGAATTTGTAAAAAGGAAGTATATCCTGATGTTAGCAACCATCCTGTGTTAAAATCCTTTTCAAAGACAGTTAAGGATGATAGATATGAGGTTGCTCTTCCCTGGAAATCAGAGCATAAGTGTAGCCTCCAAAATAATGAAAGGCTTGCAAGGGAAAGGTTGTTATATTTGATGCATAAATTTAAATCCAATCCTAAACTTCAGGAGGGGTATGGTGCCTGTGTATACTTGAGAGTTCCTGATAATGACGGGTCATTTAAGGTAATCTTAGTTCTAACCAAAGGAAGGGTAGCACCTATCAAGAAACTGTCGGTGCCGAGGTTGGAATTAATGGGTGCTCTTTGTGTGCTAGGCTATCTGTATTTGTGAAGACTTCCCTACACTTAATTGATGCACAAATGTACTGCTGGACTGATTCTAAAGTAGCATTGTCATGGATAAAGGGAGACCCTAATAGATGGAGGACTTTTGTAGCGAATCGAGTAACTGAGATTCAGTTTAATCCCCCCAATTCAGTGGAAGCATATTCCTGGTAAAAATCCAGCAGACCTTATTTCCAGAGGTGCCTTTGCTGAAGACTTAACTTCCTGTACCTCGTGGCTGAATGGTCCTGCTTGGCTCCCTGAACACTTTACTCCCATGCAACAGGATGAGGTACCAGCAGCACTGCCCATTGTAGAGGAGGTATTCCCTGACAGCCCAGTGACATGCTTAGTGTCCGAGCATCCATCAGTAGGGATTGACTACGCCCGCTGGGGTCATTTTACAAAAGCTATGAAGTGTGTAGCTTGGGTAATAAGGTTTGTGAACAATTGTAAACCTCATGCTGTTAAATGTTTTGGGCCCTTGTCATATACAGAGTTAGATCAAGCTAAGACAAAGTTAATAATTTGTGTTCAGAGACAAAGGTACAGCCAAGAGATCAATGCCTTAATGCTTGGAAAGTCACTCCCTAAGAGTTCTGACATTAGGAAATTCAATCCTTTTATGGATGAAAATGGTCTTTTGAGAAGCAAGAGTCGGCTGGACCAGGCTGAATTAAGTTATGATTGCAAGTATCCTATGATTATTCCAGCAGGTCACATTGCCAAGCTGTTAGTTAGTTTCCAACATGTATTTCTGAAACACTCTGGTGTTCCACTTTAATTTCAACATTAAGATCTTGTTAACTGTCGGATTAAGAAAGCTTGCTAAGGTAGTCTGTAGAGAGTGTGTGATTTGTCGTAGACATCACTCACAAGCTTGCCGTCAGCCTGTAGCTCCTCTCCCAGGACTAAGAATTACCTCTGCTACTCCTTTTTTGTGACAGGTGTAGATTATGCTGGACCACTGTTTTGTGTTGATTTTCCATGCAAGAAGCTGTACATTTTGTTATTCACTTGTGGAGTTGTCCGTGCAGTACACTTAGAGTTGACTAACTCTATGTCTTACGATGATTGCTTACTTGCCTTTCGTAGGTTTTCTGCCAGAAGAGGCCTTCCATCAGTTATTTACTCTGACAATGCCAAGACTTTTATTAGTATGTCTAAAGAAATGCATTAGTTCTTTGGCACCCTTGCTCCCCAGTGGAAGTTTGTTGTACCCCATGCTTCATGGTGGGGAGGTTGGTGGGAAAGATTAGTCCGATCTGTTAAATTAGTTCTGAGAAAGACTTGGTATAAAATGTTTTAACAAGATGTGAGCTAGAGACTACCTTGCATGAAATTGAGGCATGTGTAAATTCCAGACCCTTAACGTTTGCCACAGATGATCCTAATTCTGTAAGCCCTTTAACACCTCATTTTTTAATTGGACGTACTGCTGGATTTCATAGAGAGCTTAAAGGTGATTGCCAGGTTCCTGAAATGTCACATAAGAACCTATGTGAGCGAGAAAGCCTGAGACATCAACAACTTGATAAGTTTTGGAATGTTTGGGTGTCTGACTATTTATTGAATTTATCCCCTATCATTACAGGTTTCATACCCAGATGTAAACTGGAGAAGGGATCTGTTGTGCTGGTTCGCGAAGATAATTCTCGTTTGCAATGGCCCCTTGGAGTGATTGTTGAGCTATTCCCTGGGAAGGATGGAATAATTCGTAGTGTCAAAGTTAAGACTGCAAAGGGAGTAATTAGTAGGCCAGTGCAAAAACTGCGTAACTTGGAGCTTTCATCTGCAGGGGAGGATGCTACAACAGATGAAGCTCATAGTCCCTTACCACCAACAGATGCCTTCCCAGCATATGCTCAAGGTTCTGATGAGGCTCACTCTATGACACCGTCGTCAACTTATGTGTCTAAAACAGGACGAACTGTAAAGCCTCCTCAGAGACTGAATATGTGAGATTGGAGGGTTTGAGATGCATTGTAGATTTAGGTTGAGGATCAGTATAGTCACTTTGGGTATTGTTTATTGTTTTACTGTATCATTTGCTTCCCAGGGTGAGGGTTGAGTTGACTCTTAGTGAGACATTTGTATTTATACATCCTGATGCCATATGATCATGTTGTTGAGAGTAAGGATAGGAGTTATTAAAGGTACTCCTATGGTGGGGAGATGTTGGCGCCAGACGTATGAAAGTTGACTGCGAAAATAATGGAGTGACGCATTTAATCCATTGTGGACACGTCAGTCTGTAAGATGCCTTATTGGATTCGGGTATTCTTACAAACGGCAAGATAAGTATCAAGTAAAAATGCAGCTTTAAGAATGACGGGATATCTCTGATGGCAAGTGAATACACCATAAGCACGAGAAGTATTACAGAAAATATGGTGATGATCAAGATTTTCTTGAGCTACCATTCTAAAGAATTCCATTCAGGTCAAAGCTTTTAATTCTTCGATTGCATTAGACCAATCATTTAAAATGGAAAGGGGTGTGGGAAATGTTTCATCTCAACTAGATAGTAGTCGCCACTCCTCTCAGGTAAGCCCTTGCCTTCACTAATCATAGGTGAAAATAATCCTTATCATCCAATCACTGATGATATTAACGACAGCAACTTCCACTCGCTTAGGGGACCATATTACACAAATGCAGATTTCAGACAGCTTCTCATTCATGCTATGATGTAGCCGATGACAGACGTCGAGTTAGCTATTCATGATCATGATAGTCTTGCTCTGTCTATCACCCAATATATAGTTTTGAAGGGCTACTTTTTTTTAATGACATTTTAACTTTGTACAATTCATTGTTGGCGTCTTCATAAGTTTCAAGTAGGTTATGGTGGGATGGTGTACCTTGGAAATTATCTATTTCAGAATTGTGGCTTATGAAGTCTTCATACGCATCGTTAGACTGTGTGTAAGGTAGCTTGTGGTAGGAAAGGGATGCTGGTAGTCCCAAAAGACAGTTTTGAATCCAGAAGTTACAAGAGTTTAGCTTTCTAAGAAATGGTCTCCGTACCAGAGAAATTGTAAAAAATCATATATTTGGGTGATCAGTTCGAAAAAAGGGTTTAATGATGTCTACATAAGGTAAAGTTCTGTCTTATAACAATCATTCAGCGATGTAGTCACCGTCTTGGCACTTCAGTGAGGAAAGTACTTTACTCTCACAGTGAATTTGTATTCTGACTGTGTTTGGACCAATCACTGATAAATTTGTAACTCCTCTTGGAGCAGGACCACCCCAGTATCCCTACTGGGGCGAAATTCGAAGCTCGGGCCCCTGGGCGTCCCACAGAAGAGGAAGATTTATATATATTGAATTAATAACTTATCAAATAACAGAAAGTATGAGTAATTAAAATAAATTCTATAGGGTATCCAATGATGCTGACTTTAATTCACGTTAATCCCCCTCCCCCCGACCCCTGGGGTGGGTGATGGGGGGGGGAGGGATTAAGAACAATTGCCAACTTTTTCCCAAGGCCGATGTCAGTTCTACGAGGCCCTGCCTTTGAATCGATGGTTTTGCCAAGCCCTTTAGCTCACCGCCTGTCATATCCAAATGCTAGAACTGCTTCCTTTTCTGCCTCTGGAATTCCTTCTACGGGGCTTCTGCAACACGCAGGAAGTTGACCACGTCCATCAGACAGAACAAGCCATAAAGTGCTATGATTTTGTAAGTGCAAATTTTTACTTACGTGAATGAAACTTCTTTAATTTTTGTGTGCTGTCTGCATTATCTATTTCCTTTGTCATTCCAGTCATCCACCGCTCTTTTACTACAAAAGTACTTCCTTAATTAACTAGGTTTCTTGCTTAATTTCATGTTATGTCATGTTACCCTACCCCTACATCTTTCAAGAACTGTTCGATGTCTACGCTATCGATGTTTTAAAAACTTAAAGGTTGTGATCACGTCACCTCTTCCAAGGTAGGAGAATCTAAAGCCTTTAGCCTTTCCGTTAGTAACGGAAAGGCTAAAGGCTTTAGATTCTCCTAAGCTCTCTTAATTCTGGTACCATGTTTGTTGTGTTCTCCTCTGGACCTTCTCTATTAACTTTGTTTCTTTACGCACGGTGACCAAACTTTAGGAGCATGTTCCATTTAGCCTTATGTATGAAGTGAAAAAGGTGTTGACCAATTCTCTGTCAAGGAATTTAAATGCAGCTGTAATTTTTACTAGCAGACAGTTGGTCTTCTTCATCATTCTTCAAAGGTGGGACTCTAGTAACAGGTTAGGGACAATTTCGATTCCCAAGTCTCTTTCACACGGATTCTTGAAGCTTGTTTCCTTCTAGTTCATAATCATATCAAAATCTTTCGCTGTGACCCAACCTCAATACTATACATTTTCTTGGAGTGGATTTAATCAATCACTCATTAGACCAACTTCGGAGTTTGGCATGGTCCCCTTTAAAGTTAATTGCCATCCTCCATGACCTTCACTTCCCTTATGATCTTTGCATCGTATTAGGTCAGTGTGAGTCATGTGAGAGGCAGGCGTTTAGCATCTGCAGTATAGAAAATTACATCTTGGGCATGAACGATCTTATGATGTGTTAAATCGATTCATAGCATTCGAGAGACAAAAGGTGTCCAGAATAAAGATGAGAAAGTGCAACTTGTACATTTTGGCGAATGTAGTTCCAAATAGGAGTCCGGTGGAGTGGAACAGGAATGTTGATTCGCGTTTGTTGCCAATCACAATTTGAATATGTGTTGTTAATACTGTGTCTGCTAGGGCAAAGAGATGGCCTGCTGAAGTGAGAGGTATGGGTGAGCTTATACTTGCTTAGTTAGTTATGAAGTGGTTTGGGTGAGAGGTCTAATGCCGTTGCAGAGAACTGGTAACAGCATAGTTCGGTCTGTATGGGATTTTTTTTTCTTATATGTGTCAGTATGTAGGTGCTGAATGTTTGTGACTGTTAAGCGAATGAGAATTGTTCGGAATACTTTGTTTTCTGTAGTTTGTAATCTTGTTCTGTTAGCTTTTGATAGGGAAGATAGCCAGGCAGGTGAAGCGTAGTTCTTACAAGGTATAGAGTGAATCAATCGTTTGTGAAGTATACTGAAGAACCCTTTCTCTTGTCTGGAAATGATTTGATAAGTGTTCTGAGGGCGTTTAGATTGTTTATTGTAATTAAAATGATGTTTGTGGTGTGGGGAATATATGTCGTGTGTTTTGCACGTGATACCGAGTAAAGATGCTGCTTGGCTGAGTGGGAGCGATTTGATCATTCTAGGTTATGAGAGGATGTGGCGGAGATTAATGTCTCTCAGAGATCTGGAGTTTAATGGTGGATTTCTTTGGGGATGCAGACGTCTCCGTTTGAGTGAGCCAATGTTCTAGTTACATGATGTATCACTGCATATTTGTCGTTTCTTTTGAAGCATCGAGATGCGATGAATTCAGCAAATGAAAAGACATTCACACTGTAGCTTGCAGGTTATAAGGAGGCTTTTACTTCTTCTATATGATTAAGGAATATTTTTCTGTCAGCTCAATGCAAGATCCTTAGAATCCATGTTGGATTCTAAGAGCGCTGATTCAAAGGCTTCACCAAATTATTCAAATTAGTAATTATGGGTGATGTCAGCAAAAGGAAGAAATGTAATTCACATAAGCTGATGACTTGCCCTAACTAGGAATTTTTCATTTATAGGAAAATAAATGCAAGCCCAAATTCCTATCACGAATGGGTTTGAATGGATTACTTTACTCCTCTTAAAGAGGGAGAGCGTCTTGTTCCCTTCAGTGTAATATGCATGCACTACAGTACATTTAAGGGCATCACTGACCTTTTGTTGCTCAATCTTTTGCAACTAGAATAGTCGCTTATCCCACTTACACACTGTTGAGAATGGACACCATGGAGTATGCTAGAGATCCATCACCCAACCTTCAGGCTAGTCTCGTTCATTACCAAAAAAATAATATACAGATATAATGAACTCGTAATGCGCAGTTTGGAAGAGGTATGATACATTGTCATGAACATGAGTTCATGAAAGATTCGAATTATGCAATGAGTTCAAGTAGCATCAGGTAATTCCCACAAGTCATGCACTCATGCTTATCTCTGCCTATCATTGCCAATCCTAAATATGAGAGACACAACAACCGCTGTTCCATACCTGAAAATATTTCTCTAGTCCTATTTTTCTTTGTACAACAGCTACAGCTTAGATGCATTATAATCAACACTGAGGTCATGGAGACCACCATGCTATGTATCATCACAAAGCATTTTTAAAGATACAAAATTACGAGTATTTTGGGAAGAATTTTACACCGTATGTTGTCTCGTCAAGTCAATTGGGAGGTGAGTTTGAATGGAGAAAAACTGGAGGAAGTGAAGTGTTTTAGATATCTGGGAGTGGATCTGGCAGCGGATGGAACCATGGAAGCGGAAGTGGATCATAGGGTGGGGGAGGGGGCGAAAATTCTGGGGGCCTTGAAGAATGTGTGGAAGTCGAGAACATTATCTCGGAAAGCAAAAATGGGTATGTTTGAAGGAATAGTGGTTCCAACAATGTTGTATGGTTGCGAGGCGTGGGCTATGGATAGAGTTGTGCGCAGGAGGATGGATGTGCTGGAAATGAGATGTTTGAGGACAATGTGTGGTGTGAGGTGGTTTGATCGAGTGAGTAACGTAAGGGTAAGAGAGATGTGTGGAAATAAAAAGAGCGTGGTTGAGAGAGCAGAAGAGGGTGTTTTGAAGTGGTTTGGGCACATGGAGAGAATGAGTGAGGAAAGATTGACCAAGAGGATATATGTGTCGGAGGTGGAGGGAACGAGGAGAAGAGGGAGACCAAATTGGAGGTGGAAAGATGGAGTGAAAAAGATTTTGTGTGATCGGGGCCTGAACATGCAGGAGGATGAAAGGAGGGCAAGGAATAGAGTGAATTGGAGCGATGTGGTATACCGGGGTTGACGTGCTGTCAGTGGATTGAATCAAGGCATGTGAAGCGCCTGGGGTAAACCATGGAAAGCTGTGTAGGTATGTATATTTGCGTGTGTGGACGTATGTATATACATGTGTATGGGGGGGGGGGGGTTGGGCCATTTCTTTCGTCTGTTTCCTTGCGCTACCTCGCAAACGCGGGAGACAGCGACAAAGTATAATAATAAAAAAAATATGTTGTCTCGTACCTTAACTTAGGGAGCGTAAAGCCTTGTGAACCTTGCCGCCTGGTTTACCGTGCATCTTCATTATGCCTCTAAGCATGCAACACGCACGCCTCCAGCTGCATGCTTCTTCCTGGATGGATGGCCATGCATGCCTCTTTCTGTTCACACCTGAAGAGAAGCACACAAAAACAAGTAAACGAACGATAATCCTCAATGAAATTTAATACATTATTTTTTTTTATTGGACCAATCCGTCATACTAGTGATACAAACGAGGAACTAAGATAACAAAACAAGACCAAAAATATGTACTGAGCCGTGGTTGACAGGCGCCTGTGCATGTTGACCTGTGAGCACAGATTTGAAGCAGGCACAGCACCGATGCATGTCTCTGCTTGCCTCTTCATGTAAATAGGCGCACGCGCCCTGTGCTGCTTCGTTACCAATGATCTATGACTTAAATACTGATGACTATTGACAAAATCCTGCAATTAGCCAGTTTGCCCTGAGGGTTACATAACCGTTGTTGGTTGGAGATGAGATCTGTTGCTTTGTTAATTATTTGTATGATTTTGCTGTTACGCTTGCACAAATAATTTTGTAGATCTTATATCTGTTATATGCATTTAGTGTTACGTTGCTCAATTCCTATTGTCTTGAGGGAGTAAAAGGTTGCAGTTGGGCATAAGGATCCTTTCCGTCGACTTACGTTGTAGTTTCAGGGCCATTGTGCTCAGCCTAGGATAGTATAAATTCTTGGCAAGATAGAGGGGAAGGACGAATATAGCTGTCTGTCTGTGCACTCAACATTTGCGAATACTGTTATAACTTGAATTTGCTTATGGATAATTGTTTATGTGGAAATGAATCTTGTACTGAAATATAGCTTGAGAGGTGATGTATTTTATGTTTTTGACTGTACCATGAACTACTTAAGCTAGATTGTTTTAGTCCATGTTGTTCTCTCCCATTCACCTCCATGGTTTACAGTAGTCACAAAACTGTTTGCTTGACAAAAAGCACAATTACATCGTAACATGACAGTGCAGGCTTGCCAACCCTAAAGGATATGTGCAGTGGGCACTCAGCTGTCAGCCACCCATTTCTTTCAAGAATCTGGTCGTTCGAAGAGGGTCCTCCTTCTACTGAGAAGGATCAGACTGATGTAGAATTGGATGTCTTCCACCGGATGATGAAGCAAATGTAAAATGAGGAAAAGGATTTGGTAGCACCTGCAACCTACCATAGCTATGGTTGAAAAAGGTGACATCTATGCTGATGTGGATGACTGTAACACATCACACTGGTAAAGGATACAGTTCCCACAAAACATGCAACCAGGTGAAAGGAAAGCTTGGATAGTTGATTTCTGTAGGAAACAGGAACTTAGTGCTTTGACCAAAGTTCACCGTGAAAACAATAATTAGTCACAAGAATCCTAAATACAGTATTAATGTCCATGAGGATACCTCCTCAAGGCAAAGTATGTTAAACTAACTACATAACCATGTGAAGCCAAAGATGATTACTCAGAACTTTCCAACTTGCCTTCCAAATGACCTGGCAGAAAAGAATGTTCCGGTCACTTGGGGAAATGAGAAATGTGGTCAGTGAGAGAGAGAGAGAGATGTATCAAAGTATCACTTTCGAGGGAACGGTTGCTGGATGAGCTTTCCATTCCTTGCAGTTTTTCCTGCAAGGTGGAATGCTTCACTGGGATTCAACTTCCCCTAAGATATGTCAACGTTGGGAGCACAGAGCTTGGCAGTGCAGCTTATAGATTGGAAGCCATGATCAGAAACAAATATACAATGATAACAATGAAGGGGTTAGTGACTGAGTTTGGAAGTAAGTATAAAAGGAGTAAGTTGAAGTAAAGGTGAATAAAAGCAAGATTAAGTATAGAGTTAAGGATCAGGTTAGTTGGGTTGTGAATCTGGAGAAATATAAGAGGAAGTGTAGTATTTTATATAACTGGGAGTGGACATGGCAGTGAATGGAACCATGGAAGCAGAAGTAAGTCACAAGGTGGGTGAAGGTGTGAAGGTTCTGGGAGAACTGATATATGTGTGGAAAGCAAGATTGTTATTGGGGAGGGCAAAAGTGGGTATGTTTGAAAGTATAGTAATTCCAACAATATTATATGGATACAAGGCATAGGATAACACAGTGTAGATGAGGGTGGGTGTGTTAAAAATGAAATGTTTGAGGACAGCATGTGTTATAAAGTGGTGTGATCAGTATGTAATAAAAGGGTGAGAGGTGTGGTAATAAAAAGGGTGGTTGAGCTAGTTGAAGAGGGTGTGCTGAAATGGTTTGGACATATGGAGAGAATATGCAAGAAGAGATTGACAAAGAGGACATATGTGTCAGAAGTGGGGGGAACAAGGAGAATGGGGTAACCAAATTGGAGATGGAAAGATGGAGTAGGAAAGATTTTGAGTGATCGGGGCCTGAACATGCAGGAAAGTGAAAGGTGTGAACAAGATAGAGTTAATGGACCGTGCTGTCAATAGACTGAACCAGGGCATGTGAAGCATCCGGCATAAATCAAGGAAAGTTCTATGGGGCCTGGTTGTGGATAGGGAGCTGTGATTTTGGTGGATTACACATGACAGCAAGAGAATGGATATGAGATGTGGCCTTTTTTCATCTGTCCCTGGCACTGTCTTGCTTATGTGGGGAACGGTGATCAAGTATGAAAGAATCATTGAAGGAACAATCAGGATGGTACATGAAGCAGTGAAACACACTTCTCTGGAATGATAAAGTAATGATAATGGAGGATCAATTATTAGGAGATAGATGGTGAAATATAGTTCTCATGGTGAAAGTGAGTCAAGGTAACAAAGTTTTAAAATTGTACATAGGAAAATTTCTTGTGCCAACATATCACACAGCACACTAAGAAGATAGGATACATCATCATAACTAGACCTTACCTTCACCCATATTTGCATGGATATTAAGAACATGAAATATGATGCATCAACTGGAAGAAGTAATTATGTAATGCCCAAGTTTAAGTATATGGTAAAAGATATTAAAAGAGCAGAGGTGTAACAGGACATAAAGAGGAGATATAAACACACGGACTACACAAACCTCAATAATTCCTGTGGATAAATAAATTAGGAAATGGAGTTCTGTAGCCAGGAACCAAGTCTTTGTGGTTAGAGGGTCTGTGAAAATTTGCAATGAAGGAGCAGAGGTATGGGTACCTCAAACCTCAAATACAGAGGAAACAGTAAGAAAGACGAAGGAATGGCTTAGTAAAAGATATATAATGGAAAAGATCTTGATGAGGTGCTGTGGCAAAGATACTGACAGCATTTGCAAGATATGAGAGTGCATGGAACAAATATAGCAGGATAAGAAAGGGTAGTTTTGGATGTTTTGGCTCTGAGTGAAACGAAGCTCAAGGGTAAAGGGGAAGAGTGGTTTGGGAATGTCTTGGGAGTAAAGTCAGGGGTTAGTGAGAGGACAAGAGCAAGGGAAGGAGTAGCACTACTCCTGAAACAGGAGTTGTGGGAGTATGTGATAGAATGTAAGAAAGTAAATTCTCGATTAATATGGGTAAAACTGAAAGTTGATGGAGAGAGATGGGTGATTATTGGTGCATATGCACCTGGGCATGAGAAGGAAGATCATGAGAGGCAAGTGTTTTGGGAGCAGATGAATGAGTGTGTTAGTGGTTTTGATGCACAAGACTGGGTTATAGTGATGGGTGATTTGAATGCAAAGGTGAGTAATGTGGCAGTTGAGGGAATAATTGGTATACATGGGGTGTTCAGTGTTGTAAATGGAAATGGTGAAGAGCTTGTAGATTTATGTGCTGAAAAATGACTGGTGATTGGGAATACCTGGTTTAAAAAGTGAGATATACATAAGTATACGTATGTAAGTAGGAGAGATGGCCAGAGAGCGTTATTGGATTACGTGTTAATTGACAGGCACGCGAAAGAGAGACTTTTGGATGTTAATGTGCTGACAGGTGCAACTGGAGGGATGTCTGATCATTATCTTGTGGAGGCTAAGGTGAAGATTTGTATGGGTTTTCAGAAAAGAAGAGTGAATGTTGGGGTGAAGAGGGTGGTGAGAGTAAGTGAGCTTGGGAAGGAGACTTGTGTGAGGAAGTACCAGGAGAGACTGAGTACAGAATGGAAAAAGGTGAGAACAATGGAAGTAAGGGGAGTGGGGGAGGAATGGGATGTATTTAGGGAATCAGTGATGGATTGCGCAAAAGATGCTTGTGGCATGAGAAGAGTGGGAGGTGGGTTGATTAGAAAGGGTAGTGAGTGGAGGGATGAAGAAGTAAGATTATTAGTGAAAGAGAAGAGAGAGGCATTTGGACGATTTTTGCAGGGAAAAAATGCAATTGAGTGGGAGATGTATAAAAGAAAGAGACAGGAGGTCAAGAGAAAGGTGCAAGAGGTGAAAAAGAGGGCAAATGAGAGTTGGGGTGAGAGAGTATCATTAAATTTTAGGGAGAATAAAAAGATGTTCTGGAAGGAGGTAAATAAAGTGCGTAAGACATGGGAGCAAATGGGAACTTCAGTGAAGGGTGCAAATGGGGAGGTGATAACAAATAGTGGTGATGTGAGAAGGAGATGGAGTGAGTATTTTGAAGGTTTGTTGAATGTGTTTGATGATAGAGTGGCAGATATAGGATTTTTGGTCGAGGTGGTGTGCAAAGTGAGAGGGTTAGGGAAAATTATTTGGTAAACAGAGAAGAGGTAGTAAAAGCTTTGCGGAAGATGAAAGCCGGCAAAGCAGCAGGTTTGGATGGTATTGCAGTGGAATTTATTAAAAAAGGGGGTGACTGTATTATTGACTGGTTGGTAAGGATATTTAATGTATGTATGACTCATGGTGAGGTGCCTGAGGATTGGCAGAATGCGTGCATAGTGCCATTGTACAAAGGCAAAGGGGATAAGAGTGAGTGCTTAAATTACAGAGGTATAAGTTTATTGAGTATTCCTGGTAAATTATATGGGAGGGTATTGATTGAGAGGGTGAAGGCATGTACAGAGCATCAGATTGGGGAAGAGCAGTGTGGTTTCAGAAGTGGTAGAGGATGTGTGGATCAGGTGTTTGCTTTGAAGAATGTATGTGAGAAATACTTAAAAAAGCAAATGGATTTGTATGTAGCATTTATGGATCTGGAGAAGGCATATGACAGAGTTGATAGAGATGCTCTGTGGAAGGTATTAAGAATATATGGTGTGGGAGGCAAGTTGTTAGAAGCAGTGAAAAGTTTTTATCGAGGATGTAAGGCATGTGTACGTATAGGAAGAGAGGAAAGTGATTGGTTCTCAGTGAATGTAGGTTTGCGGCAGGGGTGTGTGATGTCTCCATGGTTGTTTAATTTGTTTATTGATGGGGGTTGTTAGGGAGGTGAATGCAAGAGTTTTGGAAAGAGGGGCAAGTATGAAGTCTGTTGTGGATGAGAGAGCTTGGGAAGTGAGTCAGTTGTTGTTCGCTGATGATACAGCGCTGGTGGCTGATTCATGTGAGAAACTGCATAAGCTGGTGACTGAGTTTGGTAAAGTGTGTGAAAGAAGAAAGTTAAGAGTAAATGTGAATAAGAGCAAGGTAATTAGGTACAGTAGGGTTGAGGGTCAAGTCAATTGGGAGGTAAGTTTGAATGGAGAAAAACTGGAGGAAGTAAAGTGTTTTAGATATCTGGGAGTGGATCTGGCAGCGGATGGAACCATGGAAGCGGAAGTGGATCATAGGGTGGGGGAGGGGGCGAAAATCTTGGGAGCCTTGAAGAATGTGTGGAAGTCGAGAACATTATCTCGGAAAGCAAAAATGGGTATGTTTGAAGGAATAGTGGTTCCAACAATGTTGTATGGTTGCGAGGCGTGGGCTATGGATAGAGTTGTGCGCAGGAGGGTGGATGTGCTGGAAATGAGATGTCTGAGGACAATGTGTGGTGTGAGGTGGTTTGATCGAGTAAGTAACGTAAGGGTAAGAGAGATGTGTGGAAATAAAAAGAGCGTGGTTGAGAGAGCAGAAGAGGGTGTTTTGAAATGGTTTGGGCACATGGAGAGAATGAGTGAGGAAAGATTTACCAAGAGGATATATGTGTCGGAGGTGGAGGGAATGAGGAGAAGTGGGAGACCAAATTGGAGGTGGAAAGATGGAGTGAAAAAGATTTTGTGTGATCGGGGCCTGAACATGCAGGAGGGTGTAAGGAGGGCAAGGAATAGAGTGAATTGGATCGATGTGGTATACCGGGGTTGACATGCTGTCAGTGGATTGAATCAGGGCATGTGAAGCGTCTGGTGTAAACCATGGAAAGCTGTGTAGGTATGTATATTTGCATGTGTGGAAGTATGTATATACATGTGTGTGGGGTTGGGTTGGGCCATTTCTTTCGTCTGTTTCCTTGCGCTACCTCGCAAACGCAGGAGACAGCGCAAAAAAAAAAAAAAAAAAAAGGGTAGTGAGTGGTGGGATGAAGAAGTAAGATTATTAGTGAAAGAGAAGAGAGAGGCATTTGGACGATTTTTGCAGGGAAAAAATGCAATTGAGTGGGAGATGTATAAAAGAAAGAGACAGGAGGTCAAGAGAAAGGTGCAAGAGGTGAAAAAGAGGGCAAATGAGAGTTGGGGTGAGAGAGTATCATTAAATTTTAGGGAGAATAAAAAGATGTTCTGGAAGGAGGTAAATAAAGTGCGTAAGACATGGGAGCAAATGGGAACTTCAGTGAAGGGTGCAAATGGGGAGGTGATAACAAATAGTGGTGATGTGAGAAGGAGATGGAGTGAGTATTTTGAAGGTTTGTTGAATGTGTTTGATGATAGAGTGGCAGATATAGGATTTTTGGTCGAGGTGGTGTGCAAAGTGAGAGGGTTAGGGAAAATTATTTGGTAAACAGAGAAGAGGTAGTAAAAGCTTTGCGGAAGATGAAAGCCGGCAAAGCAGCAGGTTTGGATGGTATTGCAGTGGAATTTATTAAAAAAGGGGGTGACTGTATTATTGACTGGTTGGTAAGGATATTTAATGTATGTATGACTCATGGTGAGGTGCCTGAGGATTGGCAGAATGCGTGCATAGTGCCATTGTACAAAGGCAAAGGGGATAAGAGTGAGTGCTTAAATTACAGAGGTATAAGTTTATTGAGTATTCCTGGTAAATTATATGGGAGGGTATTGATTGAGAGGGTGAAGGCATGTACAGAGCATCAGATTGGGGAAGAGCAGTGTGGTTTCAGAAGTGGTAGAGGATGTGTGGATCAGGTGTTTGCTTTGAAGAATGTATGTGAGAAATACTTAAAAAAGCAAATGGATTTGTATGTAGCATTTATGGATCTGGAGAAGGCATATGACAGAGTTGATAGAGATGCTCTGTGGAAGGTATTAAGAATATATGGTGTGGGAGGCAAGTTGTTAGAAGCAGTGAAAAGTTTTTATCGAGGATGTAAGGCATGTGTACGTATAGGAAGAGAGGAAAGTGATTGGTTCTCAGTGAATGTAGGTTTGCGGCAGGGGTGTGTGATGTCTCCATGGTTGTTTAATTTGTTTATTGATGGGGGTTGTTAGGGAGGTGAATGCAAGAGTTTTGGAAAGAGGGGCAAGTATGAAGTCTGTTGTGGATGAGAGAGCTTGGGAAGTGAGTCAGTTGTTGTTCGCTGATGATACAGCGCTGGTGGCTGATTCATGTGAGAAACTGCATAAGCTGGTGACTGAGTTTGGTAAAGTGTGTGAAAGAAGAAAGTTAAGAGTAAATGTGAATAAGAGCAAGGTAATTAGGTACAGTAGGGTTGAGGGTCAAGTCAATTGGGAGGTAAGTTTGAATGGAGAAAAACTGGAGGAAGTAAAGTGTTTTAGATATCTGGGAGTGGATCTGGCAGCGGATGGAACCATGGAAGCGGAAGTGGATCATAGGGTGGGGGAGGGGGCGAAAATCTTGGGAGCCTTGAAGAATGTGTGGAAGTCGAGAACATTATCTCGGAAAGCAAAAATGGGTATGTTTGAAGGAATAGTGGTTCCAACAATGTTGTATGGTTGCGAGGCGTGGGCTATGGATAGAGTTGTGCGCAGGAGGGTGGATGTGCTGGAAATGAGATGTCTGAGGACAATGTGTGGTGTGAGGTGGTTTGATCGAGTAAGTAACGTAAGGGTAAGAGAGATGTGTGGAAATAAAAAGAGCGTGGTTGAGAGAGCAGAAGAGGGTGTTTTGAAATGGTTTGGGCACATGGAGAGAATGAGTGAGGAAAGATTTACCAAGAGGATATATGTGTCGGAGGTGGAGGGAATGAGGAGAAGTGGGAGACCAAATTGGAGGTGGAAAGATGGAGTGAAAAAGATTTTGTGTGATCGGGGCCTGAACATGCAGGAGGGTGTAAGGAGGGCAAGGAATAGAGTGAATTGGATCGATGTGGTATACCGGGGTTGACATGCTGTCAGTGGATTGAATCAGGGCATGTGAAGCGTCTGGTGTAAACCATGGAAAGCTGTGTAGGTATGTATATTTGCATGTGTGGAAGTATGTATATACATGTGTGTGGGGTTGGGTTGGGCCATTTCTTTCGTCTGTTTCCTTGCGCTACCTCGCAAACGCAGGAGACAGCGCAAAAAAAAAAAAAAAAAAAAAGGGTAGTGAGTGGTGGGATGAAGAAGTAAGATTATTAGTGAAAGAGAAGAGAGAGGCATTTGGACGATTTTTGTAGAGAAAAAAATGCAAGTGAGTGGGAGATGTATAAAAGAAAGAGGCAGGAGGTCAAGAGAAAGGTGCAAGAGGTGAAAAAGAGGGCAAATGAGAGTTGGGGTTAGAGAGTATCATTAAATTTTAGGGAGGATAAAAAGATGTTTTGGAAGGAGGTAAATAAAGGGCATAAGACAAGGGAGCAAATGGGAACTTCAGTGAAAGGGGCTAATGGGGAGGTGATAACAAGTAGTGGTGATGTGAGAAGGAGATGGAGTGAGTATTTTGAAGGTTTGTTGAATGTGTTTGATGATAGAGTGGCAGATATGGAGTGTTTTGGTCAAGGTGGTGTGCAAAGTGAGAGGGTTAGGAAAAATGATTTGGTAAACAGAGAAGAGGTAGTAAAAGCTTTGCGGAAGATGGAAGCCGGCAAGGCAGCAGGTTTGGATAGTATTGCAGTGGAATTTATTAAAAAAGGGGGTGACTGTATTGTTGACTGGTTGGTAAGGTTATTTAATGTATGTATGATTCATGGTGAGGTGCCTGAGGATTGGAGGAATGCTTGCATAGTGCCATTGTACAAAGGCAAAGGAGATAAGAGTGAGTGCTCAAATTACAGAGGTATAAGTTTGTTGAGTATTCCTGGGAAATTATATGGGAGGGTATTGATTGAGAGGGTGAAGGCATGTACAGAGCATCAGATTGGGGAAGAGCAGTGTGGTTTCAGAAGTGGTAGAGGATGTGTGGATCAGGTGTTTGCTTTGAAGAATGTATGTGAGAAATACTTAGAAAAGCAAATGGATTTGTATGTAGCATTTATGGATCTGGAGAAGGCATATGATAGATAGAGTTGATAGAGATGCTCTGTGGAAGGTATTAAGAATATATGGTGTGGGAGGCAAGTTGTTAGAAGCAGTGAAAAGTTTTTATCGAGGATGTACGGCATGTGTACGTGTAGGGAGAGAGGAAAGTGATTGGTTCTCAGTGAATGTAGGTTTGCGGCAGGGATGTGTGATGTCTCCATGGTTGTTTAATTTGTTTATGGATGGGGTAGTTAGGGAGGTGAATGCAAGAGTTTTGGAAAGAGGGGCAAGTATGCAGTCTGTTGTGGATGAGAGAGCTTGGGAAGCGAGTCAGTTGTTGTTTGCTGATGATACAGCGCTGGTGGCTGATTCATGAGAAACTGCAGAAGCTGGTGACTGAGTTTAGTAAAGTGTGTGAAAGAAGAAAGTTAAAAGTAAATGTGAATAAGAGCAAGGTCATTAGGTACAGTAGGGTTGAGGGTCAAGTCAATTGGGAGGGAAGTGTGAATGGTGAAAAACTGGAGGAAGTAAAGTGTTTTAGATATCTGGGAGTGGATCTGGCAGCGGATGGAACCATGGAAGCGGAAGTGAATCATAGGGTGGGGGAGGGGGCGAAAATTCTGGGAGCCTTGAAGAATGTTTGGAAGTCGAGAACATTATCTCGGAAAGCAAAAATGGGTATGTTTGAAGGAATAGTGGTTCCAACAATGCTGTATGGTTGTGAGGCATGGGCTATGGATAGAGTTGTGCGCAGGAGGGTAGATGTGCTGGAAATGAGATGTTTGAGGACAATATGTGGTGTGAGGTGGTTTGATCGAGTAAGTAATGTAAGGGTAAGAGAGATGTGTGGAAATAAAAACAGTGTGGTTGAGAGAGCAGAAGAGGGTGTTTTGAAATGGTTTGGTCACATGGAGAGAATGAGTGAGGAAAGATTGACCAAGAGGATATATGTGTCGGAGGTGGAGGGAACGAGGAGAAGTGGGAGACCAAATTGGAGGTGGAAAGATGGAGTGAAAAAGATTTTGAGTGATCGGGGCCTAAACATGCAGGAGGGTGAAAGGCGTGCAAAGAATAGAGTGAATTGGAATGATGTGGTATACCGGGGTCGACGTGCTGTCAATTGATTGAACCAGGGCATGTGAAGCGTCTGGGGTAAACCTTGGAAAGTTCTGTGGGGCCTGGATGTGGAAAGGGAGCTGTGGTTTCGGTGCATTATTACATGACAGCTTGAGACTGAGTGTGAATGAATGGGGCTTTTGTTGTCTTTTCCTAGCGCTACCTTGCGCACATGAGGGGGTTGGGGGTTGTTATTCCATGTGTGGCGAGGTGGCGATGGGAATAAATAATGGCAGACAGTATGAATTATGTACATGTGTATATATGTATATGTCTATGTGTGTATATATATATATATATATATATGTACATTGAGATGTATAGGTATGTATATTTGCGTGTGTGGATGTGTATGTATATACATGTGTATGTGGGTGGGTTGGGCCATTCTTTCGTCTGTTACTTTGCACTACCTCGCTAACGCGGGAGACAGCGACAAAGCAAAATGAATAAATAGAATATAAGAAAGGAGGAACAAAGAAACTTTGAAATGCATATTTTTGTCATGTTAGGTGAAAATCCAAAGCTTTCCCATAGATTCATCAAGATTTGCTTGTCATTTAAGGAGTAACTAAGTAAGCTAAGGGCTTCAGAGTGAAAAAGAGTAGAGGATGATGAAAGGATATGTAAGGAACAAGTTTAATAGTGTCTTCACAGTGAAAGACACTACCGCCCCAACACAAGTGAGATAGAATGATGAGGTTTTGGAAATCATTGTTATATCTAGGAAAGATATTAACTGAATACTAAGAGGACTTAAATTATACAAGGCTCATGATCCTGATGAAATTTTGTCATGTGTGCTAAAGATGTGTGTAGATATGTATACACCACTTGAATTACTGCTAAAAATGTCACCTGAGATAGGCAAAGTGCCAAGGGAATGGAAAAGAGCAAACATCATATGTATAGGACAGGAAATCAAGAACAGGCAATGAAATATAGACTGGTCTCACTAACAAGCATGGTGTGTAAGGTTCTGGAAAAGATTATTAGAAAGAAAGTGGGTGACTTCCTAATGAGGAGGAATTTGCTAAGAGACAGCATGTTTTTAAGGAAAGGAGGTCATGTGCAACTAACCTCTTAAAGTTCTACGAGAAAGTGAGCTCATTCCTAGTGGAAAGAGAAGGCTAGGTGGACTGTCTGTATCTGGACTTTAAGAAGCAATTGATACTGTTATGCATGGGAGGGAGATTAAAATGCTGGATCACCAAGCAGCAATAAGGTGGACATTCCTGTGATGAACAGAAAATTATCTCAGTGGGAGGTAACAGAAGACTCATGTTAGAGGAGTCTTATCCAAATATGTTAAGGTGACCAGCGGAGTGCCACAGGGTTTGATTCTGGGATCATTACTCATCTTGATCTATGTTAATGACCTATGTGATGGTACAGAATCCTACATAAATGTGTTTCCAGATGATGTAAAGGTTATCAAGAAGGTGAAAAGCAAGGATGATTGCATCAGCTTACAAGGGAACCTGAACATATCTATACAGTTGATTTGAAATGTGGTGGATGAAATTCAACCCAAGGTTGGGACATAGTGAAAGATGGCCTCAGTATGATTATTACCTAACAGGATTCAAGCTTCAGGATTCTGTATGTAAGAAGGACTTGTCAATCAACATTTTCCCCAATCTGTCACTGTAATCCCATTTTAAGAAAACAGTTATGGAGACAAAACTGTCTGCCCACAAATGTCTAAATAACAGTATATGGATAAGATATTTAGCAAGCTATTCATGCCTTACATAAGGCCAGAACTAGATTATTCTTCTCAGGTTTGGCCACTGAACCTAAAGCAGCACAGAAATCTCAAAGAGAAGGTCCAGTGGTGGCAACAAAGGTGGGACCAGAATTAAAAGAGCTGCATTACAGGGAAAATCTCAAGACTTTAAATTTACTCACTTTGGAAGTGAGGGGTGGCCTTATCACAGCCTTGGAATATTTAAAAGAGACTAACAATGTTGACTGTACAATTATTTGAGAATAGAACAAACAAAGGTTATTACATGAAGGTAATTGTAAAAACATAATATGGATGAAAAGAAATACTTTCACAGTACCACAGTGGTGGATGGATAGAACAGAATGACTGAGGGCATGGTTAATGCAGACGGCATACTTAGATTTAAGTGTAGTTTGATGGTAGAGAATGTTCAAGAGATGGGGCCCCATGAGTGTAAAACTCCCTCACTATAGAGGACAAAAAGTAATTGAAGATAGATGAAGGTAAAAAACTCTTATTTTGTGTCTTCCAATTATGGGGAGACTTGCAGCACTTGGTCATCGATATCCTTCAAGATATCCAGATGGAAATTTCAACATTGCCACCAATATCAGCAGTCAGAACCAGAACTTAGTGACGAAGTCACTAAAAGCACCAAAGAATTTCCTAAGGGAGGGGAAATATGACTGACAGGAAGCAACAGACTGAAAATAGTGAGGCAAGTTGCAAGGAGAGGGAAATTGCAGATGTGGGTCAATTGGTTCATTTGGAAAGGAAAATATATTTGCTTATCCAAAGCACCAGGGACATCCTTGAACAACTTAGGCTTCAAAATAAACTGGATACTTGTGAAGTTATAAAGTAGAAGCTAGAATAAGTCAAAATAAAAGAAACAAAATGACATTATTGTTACAAAATTGGAGTGGCTTTTCCATTTACTTATTCACTGAGGAATATGGACATTCAGGCATCTGTGGAAGCCATGGATACCCATGAGATATGTAATAGAATTACACAGTCTGTCTGTGATGCCTGTTCCCTCTTAAAACTCCCTCAGGGGGTTGGAATTATACTTATGAAGAGTTTTTACGATTAATCAGCATGCTAGAGACAACAAAATTCACGTAATAGTTCTGCAGGACACTATACATAATGATTGTAATTCCATGGTTAGAGGGTAAATCAGAAATGACACAGTTGTTTTTCCTAATAGTACCCACCACTGCTGGCAGGTGGCAGTAGTGGCATTACAAGCAATTCCTGGAGAGAGAGCTCTTGTATTTCATTACTTTAAGATTACAATCATAAGCTGGCAGTAATGGACCTGTTGGTGGAGTTGCTTACTAAAATAATTTTGGAAAATGAGAAGCTGAATCTGTTTTTTATAATATTCTTTACTTTATAAGTATCTCATTGTGTCTACAAGCATACATTCTCTCCTTTTCACACATAAACCTTGACAACACGTAACTCACACAACCCATTCTTTATAACTCTAGGGTTTCCTGTGGTGAGATGCACTAGCCCTGCCTTTTGGCAAAATGGTAGAAGCAATAGTTAGAAGTTGGGATAAGCATTGGGCAAGAGCATTAGGTAGAAACTTTGGGAATGAATGGTAGATAGAAACATTTGGCAGGAGCATTATACGGAATTGAATAGTAAAAACATTAGGCCAGTGGCCTAACAAAGGAGAGATACTTAAGTTAAAAGTCAGCACCTGTTATGGGGGCTTTTTTCCCTATGACTACTCCGTTGAGTGTTAATTATTTGTAAAATGACATTAAACAGAGACAGATTTTTTAAAGGAATTTGGGAGAGAACATATGAAACTTCATTACCAAATATGTATAAAGAATATCTAGAAATAAGAATCATTAAAAATTAAAAAATAACCCTAGGAAGGGATAGAATAATTTGCTTTATACTTAATGCTCCAATTGATGTTCAGGGGAAACCTTTCAGAGTGGTGTACAGTATATTACTAGAAGCAGGACTATTGCCTGTGTCCTGGAAGAGACCAGTGGTCAAGGCCATGCCAAAAGGTAAAGGAGGAAGGAAAGAAGCCTTACTTCCTGTTAGTGTAAAAACTTGAAGAGGGCACTTTGAAATGGGTGCTGGATAAGTTAGGTATATTCTATATGAGTATGAATGGTTTTGTGCTGAAAAGAGGGGCTGCCAACATTTAGCAACTGATGCAGAAAACTCCATTTTCAGTGACTTAAGGAAGCATCCACTACAGTAATGTTTGACAAGAGTTCACTGTGAAAGGAGTGGGAGGATGTTTCCTAGAGCGGATAGAGTTGTCTACAAGGAGGACAGCTAAAGTGTATTATGATGGAGTGTATTTAGGAGAATATGCTATAATATTAGGAAGTCCATAGGTAGGAGAGGAATAAGAAATGTGTCTTCAGTACAGATAGAACTAGATGGTATTAATGAGAGTGACTGAATTAGGTTAGGCATAAATTAGCTTATGCTATATAGGAAAATGATGGATACTGAGGAAATAATAAAGAATTTCACTTATCTAAACATAATGGACTAATAAATAACACTCAAAAGGAAATTTAGAGGCGGACCGATTGGAGCTATACAGAGGTGTAGGTGTGTGGCTTGATTACTGCAAGAATTCAAAAGTGTATGGGAATATATTATGCTAAGATTCAAAAGTGGATGGGAATATATATAGCATAAGTTATGAGGAGAGTGGAAAGGAATATGGAATAAGTTGTGAGGATGATGATAAGATATTTACTAATGAGTTTTTGCAGAAGAAAGAGGTATTTTTGAGCATTATATTAAAGTCTTTATATAGTTTATATTTAATATTTAATGTGTGGATCAGGTGTTTGCTTTGAAGAATGTATGTGAGAAATACTTAGAAAAGCAAATGAATTTGTATGTAGCATTTATGGATCTGGAGAAGGCATATGATAGAGTTGATAGAGATGCTCTGTGGAAGGTATTAAGAATATATGGTGTGGGAGGAAAGTTGTTAGAAGCAGTGAAAAGCTTTTATCGAGGATGTAAGGCATGTGTACGTGTAGGAAGAGAGGAAAGTGATTGGTTCTCAGTGAATGTATGTTTGCGGCAGGGGTGTGTGATGTCTCCATGGTTGTTTAATTTGTTTATGGATGGGGTTGTTAGGGAGGTAAATGCAAGAGTTTTGGAAAGAGGGGCAAGTATGAAGTCTGTTGGGGATGAGAGAGCTTGGGAAGTGAGTCAGTTGTTGTTCGCTGATGATACAGCGCTGGTGGCTGATTCATGTGAGAAACTGCAGAAACTGGTGACTGAATTTGGTAAAGTGTGTGGAAGAAGAAAGTTAAGAGTAAATGTGAATAAGAGCAAGGTTATTAGGTACAGTAGGGTTGAGGGTCAAGTCAATTGGGAGGTGAGTTTGAATGGAGAAAAACTGGAGGAAGTGAAGTGTTTTAGATATCTGGGAGTGGATCTGGCAGCGGATGGAACCATGGAAGCGGAAGTGGATCATAGGGTGGGGGAGGGGGCGAAAATTCTGGGGGCCTTGAAGAATGTGTGGAAGTCGAGAACATTATCTCGGAAAGCAAAAATGGGTATGTTTGAAGGAATAGTGGTTCCAACAATGTTGTATGGTTGCGAGGCGTGGGCTATGGATAGAGTTGTGCGCAGGAGGATGGATGTGCTGGAAATGAGATGTTTGAGGACAATGTGTGGTGTGAAGTGGTTTGATCGAGTGAGTAACGTAAGGGTAAGAGAGATGTGTGGAAATAAAAAGAGCGTGGTTGAGAGAGCAGAAGAGGGTGTTTTGAAGTGGTTTGGGCACATGGAGAGGATGAGTGAGGAAAGATTGACCAAGAGGATATATGTGTCGGAGGTGGAGGGAACAAGGAGAAGAGGGAGACCAAATTGGAGGTGGAAAGATGGAGTGAAAAAGATTTTGTGTGATCGGGGCCTGAACATGCAGGAGGGTGAAAGGAGGGCAAGGAATAGAGTGAATTGGAGCGATGTGGTATACCGGGGTTGACGTGCTGTCAGTGGATTGAATCAAGGCATGTGAAGCGTCTGGGGTAAACCATGGAAAGCTGTGTAGGTATGTATATTTGCGTGTGTGGACGTATGTGTATACATGTGTATGGGGGGGGTTGGGCCATTTCTTTCGTCTGTTTCCTTGCGCTACCTTGCAAACGCGGGAGACAGCGACAAAGTATAATAAAAAAAATATAATTTATAATAAAGTGATTAAAATGCTATTAATTGTAAATAATGCTATAAGGTTTATAAAACCATTGGGAGCAATGTAAGTATAAAATTATTAAAAGAAGTCTACATATGTGAAACCAACTGAAAATATTAATACAGTATTGTAATGAAGGAACCTCATTGTCCTGAGAATAAAATTTTGGAAATCAAAATTGAACTGAATAGCATGCAATAAAAATTCTACTTACTTTTCAAGCTCAAAACACAGGTTCTACAAGGTTCTAGGTCTTAGTGGTCTCAGTCAGATATAGGCATTTTTCCAGTCTTTTAGCTTTTCTTCAGCCATCTGAGTTGTCTCAACAAAAAGACAGCACCATATGCAAAAGACTGCTGTCAACTTTTCTGAAGCTAAAGTTACTTCAAAATATTTGGTAATGGATATTGCCTGTCAGGACAGTGAGAGACCTACAAAGAAAAGCCTTTGACCATGTTGTAGATGATGATATTTGAGGTTATGTAATCCTAAGACTGATCATGGTACCTCTGCTGATCTAAAGGACCGTTAAAAAACAAACAGTTCATTTCTGAGCTGGTCTTGGCATTCAGCCCTGTTTGTCCTCACTGGTTTACAACAGATGGCAGTTTCCAACTCTTACTTCTACATGTAGAGGTGACATAATTCATGAGCTCTTTGACATCTAAGTGTAATTCAATTTGCTACTCCTGGAAACTGTGCAGGACCAGGTGAATCAATAGAAAGATATCCATCTTGACACTCCTGTCCTTCTACAGGAAGTACTTCATTGGCTCCTTATTAAATTCTTCTGTCTCACTGGAATTTGCAAAAAAGTTAGAAAAAAATATTAATTCATTCATAATTGCCCTTGAATCCCTTTGATGAAGAGGTCCTGAAGTTACTACAGGACCCATTTGTCTGGAGCTCCTGCAGCTCTAAAGCTATGCTACTTCCAGCAGCAGGGAAATGATGGACTCCTTTGGTGTGAGAAATTCTTTGATGAGACTGTACTCTTGATGATCCAGGCTTGCCAAAGCTGACTTTTCACTTTTAATATAACCTTGAGCAGGAAAAGTCGTGTAACACATATAGTGAATCTCCACAGAATGACAGTTCACATGGCAACATTTCACAACAGCAACATCCAACAATTAGGGCAGGAATTTGTTGAACAACACTCAAGTTAAACAATAGCAACAGATTTGAAGAAAATTCATATTCTCTTCAAATATCTTTTTCAGTTAATCAAATATTCAAGTATATTGTAAGTTTTTAACTTATAATGCATTTCATAATGATACCACTGCAAAATAACTTTAGATTCTTACCATATTCAAGCCCGTGACAGTCACCTCAGGAAACACTAAGTTTTCATATTGTTTATGTGCCATAAAAGTGAGATATACCTAACTTGAAAATAAAATAAATGCTTCTTCTTCTTCTTCATACTATTCGCCATTTCCTGCGATAGCGAGGTAGCGTTAAGAACAGAGGACTGGGCCTTTGAGGGAATACCCTCACCTGGCCCCCTTCTCTGTTCCTTCTTTTGGAAAATTAAAAAAAAACAAGAGGGGAGGATTTCCAGCCCCCCGCTCTCAAATAAATGAATACTATAAATAAATGCTATAATGGCCAAATACATTACCAAACATAGATATCATATACTGAAATGGATAAACTTCCTATGAAAGGCTTGACAAACTATTTACTCCACCTAAGTCCCACTTCACCATCTACCTCAATCCCTTACCACCAGCGTTCTGAAAAAGAATGCCTTTATTCATCCCTGTCGCTACCCCGCCACACATGAAATGACAACCTCCTCCCCCCTGCATGCGCGTGAGGTAGCGCTAGGAAAAGTCAACAAAGGCTACATTCGTTCACCCTCAGTATCTAGCTGTCATGTATAATGTACTGAAGCAACACCTTCCTTTCCACATCCAGGCCCCATAAAACTTTCCATGGTTTACCCCAGACGCTTCACATGCCCAGGTTCAATCCACTGACAGCATGTTGACACTGGTATACCACATCATTCCAATTCATTCTATTCCTTGCACACCTTTCACCCTCCTGCATGTTCAGGCCCCGATCGCTGAAAATCTTTTTCCCTCCATCCTTCCACCTCCAATTTGGTCTCCCACTTCTCGTTCCCTCCACCTTTGACACACATATCCTCTTGGTCAATCTTTCCTTACTCATTCTCTCCAAGTGATCAAACCATTTCAATGCACCCTCTTCTGCTTTCTCAACCACACTCTTTTTATTACACCTCTCTTACCCTTTCATTACTTACTCGATCAAACCACCTCACACCACATATTCTCCTCAAACATCTCATTTCCAATACATCCACCCACCTCCGCACAACCCTGTCTATAGCCCAAGCCTCACATCCATATAACATTGTTGGAACCACTATATATATTTATTTTTGTTTTCATTTACCATACTTTGTTGCTGTCTCCCATGTCAGCGAGGTAACGCAAGGAAACAGATGAAAGAATGGCCCAACCCACCCACATACACATGTACGTCCACACATGCACATATACATACCTATACATTTCGACGTTTACATATATGTACATACACAAACATATACATACATACACATGTACATAATTCATACTTACTGCCTTCATTTATTCCCGTCGCCACCCCACCACACATGGAATGACAACCCCCTCCCCCCGCATACATGCGAGGTAGTGCTAGGAAAAGACAAAAAAGGCTACATTCATACACACAGGCTCTAGCTGTCATGTATAATGCACCGAAACCACAACTCCCTTTCGACATCCAGGCCCCATAAAACTTTCCATGGTTTACCCCAAACACTTCACATGCCCTGGTTCAATCCATTAACAGCACATCAACCCCAATATACCGCATCGTTCCATTTCTTGCACGCCTTTCACCCTCCTGCATGTTCAGGCCCCGATCGCTGAAAATCTTTTTCATTTCATCTTTCCCCCTCCAATTTGGTCTCCCACTTCTCGTTCCCTCCACCTCTGACACATATATCCTCTTTGTCAATCTTTCCTCACTCATTCTCTCCATGTGACCAAACCATTTCAAAACACCCTCTTCTGCTCTCTCAACCACACTCTTCTTTTTACCACACATCTCTCTTACCCTTTCATTACTTATTCGATCAAACCATCTCACACCACATATTGTCCTCAAACATCTCATTTCCAGCACATCCACCCTCCTCCGCACAACTCTATCTATAGACCACGCCTTGCAACCATATAACAATGTTGGAACCACTATTTCTTCAAACATACCCATTTTTGCTTTCTGAAATAATATTCTTGCATTACACACATTTTTCAACGCTCCCACAACTTTCACCCCTTACCCCACCTTGTGACTCACTTCCGCTTCTATGGTTCCATCCGCTGCCAAATCCACTCCCAGATATCTAAAACACTTCACTTCCTCCATTCAAACTTACCTCCCAATCGACTTGTCCCTCAACCCTACTGTACCTAATAACCTTGCTCTTATTCACATTTACTCTCCGCTTTCTTCTTTTACACACTTTACCAAACTCAGTCACCAGCTTTTACACACTTTACCAAATTCAGTCATAACTGACTCACTTCCAAAGCTCTCTTATTCACAACAGACAGCATACTTGCCCCTCTTTCCAAAACTCTTGCATTCACCTCCCTAACAACCCCATCCATAATCAAATTAAACAACCATGGCGACATCATTCACCCCTGCCGCAAACCAACATTCTCTGAAAACCAATCACTTTCCTCTCTTCCCACTCGCACACATGCCTTACATCCTCAATAAAAACTTTACACTGCTTCTAACAACTTGCCTCCCACCATATATATATTCTTAATACCTTCCACAGAGCATCTCTATCAACTCCATCATATGCATTCTCCCAATCCATAAATGCTACATACAAATCCATTTGTTTTTCTAAGTATTTTTCACATACATTCTTCAAAGCAAACACCTGATCCACACATCCTCTACCACTTATGAAACCACACTGCTCTTCCTCAATCTAACGCTTTGTACATGCCTTCACCCTCTCAATCAGTACCCTCCCATATAATTTCTAAGGAATACTCAACAAACTTATACCTCTGTAATTTAAGCACTCACCTTTATCCCCTTTGCCTTTGTACAATAACACAATGCATGCATTTTGCCAATCCTCAGGAACCTCACCATGAGTCATACATACATTGAATTCCTTACCAACCAGTCAATAACACAGTCACTCCCTTTTTAGATAAATTCCAATGCAATACCATCCAAACCCACTGCCTTGCCGGCTTTCTTCTTCCAGAAAGCTTTTCCTACCTCTTCTCTGTTTACCAAATCATTCTCCCTAACCTTCTCACTTTGCACACCACCTTGACCAAAACACCCTATATCTGCCACTCTGTCATCAACCACATTTGACAAACCTTTAAAATACTCACTCCATCTCCTCATATCACCACTACTTGTTATCACCTCCCCATTAGCCCCCTTCACTGATGTTCCCATTTGTTCCCTTGTCTTACGCACTTTATTTACCTCCTTCCAAAAGATTTTTTATTCTCCCTAAATTCTAATGATACTCTCTCACCCCAACTCTCATTTGCCCTCTTCTTCACCTCTTGCACCTTTCTCTTGACCTCCTGGCTCTTTCTTTTATACATCTCCCAGTCATTTGCATTATTTCCCTGCTAAAATCATCCAAATGTCTCTCTATTCTCTTTCACTAATAATTTTACTTCTTCATCCCACCACTCACTACCCTTTCTAATCTGCCCACCTCCCACGCTTCTCATGCCACACGCATCTTTAGCACAAACCATCACTGCTTCCCTAAATACATCCCATTCCTCCCCCACTCCCCTTACATCCTTTCTTCTCACCTTTTTCCATTCTGTACTCAGTCTCTCCTGGTACTTCCTCACACAAGTCTTCTTCCCAAGCTCACTTACTCTCACCACTCTCTTCACCCCAACATTTTCTCTTCTTTTCTGAAAACCTCTACAAATCTTCACCGCTTCCACAAGATAATGGTCAGACATCCCTCCAGTTGGACCTCTCAGCATATTAACATCCAAAATTCTCTTTCGCGCACCTATCAATTAACACGTAATCCAATAACGCTCTATGGCCATCTCTCCTACTTATATACGTATACTTATGTATATCTCTCTTTTTAAACCAGGTATTCCCAATCACCAGTCCTTTTTCAGCACATAAATCTATAAGCTCTTCACCATTTCCATTTACAACACTGAACACCCCATGTACACCAATTATTCCCTCAACTGCCACATTACTCACCTTTGCATTCAAATCACCCATCACTATAGCCCAGTCTCATGTATCAAAACTATTAATACACTCACTCAGCTGCTCCCAAAACACTTGCCTCTCATGATCTTTCTTCTCAAGCCCTGGTACATATGCACCAATAATCACCCATCTCTCTCCATCCACTTTCAATTTTACCCATATCAATCTAGAGTTTACTTTCTTACACTCTATCACATATTCCCACCACTCTTGTTTCAGGAGTAGTGCTACTCCTTCCCTTGCTCTTATCCTCTCACTAACCCCTGACTTTACTCCCAAGACATTCCCAAACCACACTTCCCCTTTACCCTTGATCTTATTTCACTCAGAGCCAAAACATCCAGGTTCCTTTCCTCAAACATACTACCTATCTCTCCTTTTTTCTCATATGGGTTACATCCACACACATTTAGACACCCCAATCTGAGCCTTTGAGGAGGATGAGCACTCCCCACATGACTCCTTCTGTTTCCCCGTTTAGAAAATTAAAGTACGAGGAGGGGAGGGTTTCTAGGCCCCTGCTCCCATCCCCTTTAGTCGCCCTCTACGACACGTCAGGAATGCGTGGGAAGTATTCTTTCTCCCCTATCCCCTAGATATATATATCTAGGGCCAGGTGAGGATATTCCCTCAAAGGCCCAGTCCTCATCCTCTGTTCTTAATGCTACCTCGCTAATGCGGGAAATGGCAAATAGTATGAAAGAAAGAAAAAAGACCTTGCTGATGTGGGAAACAGCGATAAAGTATAATAAATAAATACTGTATATATATATATATATATATATATATATATTTTTTTTTTTTCATACTATTCACTATTTCCCGCGATAGCGAGGTAGCGTTAAGAACAGAGGACTGGGCCTTTGAGGGAATATCCTCACCTGGCCCTCTTCTCTGTTCCTTCTTTTGGAAAATTAAAAAAAAAAAAAAAAAAGAGAGGGGAGGATTTCCAGCCCCCCCGCTCCCTTCCCTTTTAGTCGCCTTCTACGACACGCAGGGAATACGTGGGAAGTATTCTTTCTCCCCTATCCCTAGGGAAAATATATATATATATATATATATATATATATATATATATATATATATATATATATATATATATATATATATATGGGTATGGTGCAGCCTAAGGCGAGACGATGCCTTCTGGACCAAGAGCCGCGCCTTCAGGAGACAGTTTTCCCCTTGATCCACCCGCCGCAGGAGGCCCTGATGAAGTGTACACGATGAAGTGCCACGTGAGAAGCATATATATACATATATATATATATATATATATATATATATATATATATATATATATATATATATATATATATATATATATAATATTTATTTATTATACTTTATATATATATATATATATATATATATATATATATATATATATATATATATATATATGGGTATGGTGCAGCCTAAGGCGAGACGATGTCTTCTGGACCAAGAGCCGCACCTTCAGGAGACAGTTTTCCCCTTGGTCCACCCGCCGCAGGAGGCCCTGACGAAGTGTACACGATGAAGTGCCACGTGAGAAGCATATATATATATATATATATATATATATATATATATATATATATATATATATATATATATATATATGTATATATATATATTCTTTCTTTCATACTATTCGCCATTTCCTGCATTAGCGAGGTTGCGTTAAGAACAAAGAACTGGACCTTTGAGGGAATATCCTCAAAGGGCCCCCTTCTCTGTCCCTTCTTTTGGAAAATTAAAAAAAACGAGAGGGGAGGATTTCCAGCCCCCCGCTCCCTTCCCTTTTAGTCGCCTTCTACGACACGCAGGGAATACGTGGGAAGTATTCTTTCTCCCCTATCCCCAGGGATACCCTATCCCCAGGGATATATATATATATATATATATATATATATATATATATATATATATATATATATATATATATATATATATATATATTATCCCTGGGGATAGGGGAGAAAGAATACTTACCACGTATTCCCTGCGTGTCGTAGAAGGCGACTAAAAGGGGAGGGAGCGGGTGGCTGGAAATCTTCCCCTCTCTTTTTTTTTTTTTTTCAAAAGGAGGAACAGAGAAGGGGAGCCAGGTGAGGATATTCCCTCAAAGGCCCAGTCCTCTGTTCTTAACGCTACCTTGCTAACGCGGGAAATGGCGAATAGTATGAAAGAAAAAGAAAGAAATGAGAGTTGGGGTGAGAAAGTATCATTAAATTTTAGGGAGAATAAAAAGATGTTCTGGAAGGAGGTAAATAAAGTGCGTAAGACAAGGGAGCAAATGGGAACTTCAGTGAAGGGCGCAAATGGGGAGGTGATAACAAGTAGTGGTGATGTGAGAAGGAGATGGAGTGAGTATTTTGAAGGTTTGTTGAATGTGTTTGATGATAGATTGGCAGATATAGGGTGTTTTGGTTGAGGTGGTGTGCATAGTGAGAGGGTTAGGGAAAATGATTTGGTAAACAGAGAAGAGGTAGTAAAAGCTTTGCAGAAGATGAAAGCTGGCAAGGCAGCAGGTTTGGATGGTATTGCAGTGGAATTTATTAAAAAGGGGGGTGACTGTATTATTGACTGGTTGGTAAGGTTATTCAATGTATGTATGACTCATGGTGAGGTGCCTGAGGATTGGCAGAATGCGTGCATAGTGCCATTGTACAAAGGCAAAGGGGATAAGAGTGAGTGCTCAAATTACAGAGGTATAAGTTTGTTGGGTATTCCTGGTAAATTATATGGGAGGGTATTGATTGAGAGGGTGAAGGCATGTAAAGAGCATCAGATTGGGGAAAAGCAGTGTGGCTTCAGAAGTGGTAGAGGATGTGTGGATCAGGTGTTTGCTTTGAAGAATGTATGTGAGAAATACTTAGAAAAGCAAATGGATTTGTATGTAGCATTTATGGATCTGGAGAAGGCATATGATAGAGTTGATAGAGATGCTCTGTGGAAGGTATTAAGAATATATGGTGTGGGAGGCAAGTTGTTAGAAGCAGTGAAAAGTTTTTATCGAGGATGTAAGGCATGTGTATGTGTAGGAAGAGAGGAAAGTGATTGGTTCTCAGTGAATGTAGGTTTGCGGCAGGGGTGTGTGATGTCTCCATGGTTGTTTAATTTGTTTATGGATGGGGTTGTTATGGAGGTGAATGCAAGAGTTTTGGAAAGAGGGGCAAGTATGAAGTCTGTTGGGGATGAGAGAGCTTGGGAAGTGAGTCAGTTGTTGTTCGCTGATGATACAGCGCTGGTGGCTGATTCATGTGAGAAACTGCATAAGCTGGTGACTGAGTTTGGTAAAGTGTGTGAAAGAAGAAAGTTAAGAGTAAGTGTGAATAAGAGCAAGGTTATTAGGTACAGTAGGGTTGAGGGTCAAGTCAATTGGGAGGTAAGTTTGAATGGAGAAAAACTGGAGGAAGTAAAGTGTTTTAGATATCTGGGAGTGGATCTGGCAGCGGATGGAACCATGGAAGCGGAAGTGGATCATAGGGTGGGGGAGGGGGTGAAAATCCTGGGAGCCTTGAAGAATGTGTGGAAGTCGAGAACATTATCTCGGAAAGCAAAAATGGGTATGTTTGAAGGAATAGTGGTTCCAACAATGTTGTATGGTTGCGAGACGTGGGCTATGGATAGAGTTGTGCGCAGGAGGATGGATGTGCTGGAAATGAGATGTTTGAGGACAATGTGTGGTGTGAGGTGGTTTGATTGAGTAAGTAACGTAAGGGTAAGAGAGATGTGTGGAAATAAAAAGATCGTGGTTGAGAGAGCAGAAGAGGGTGTTTTGAAATGGTTTGGGCACATGGAGAGAATGAGTGAGGAAAGATGGACCAAGAGGATATATGTGTCGGAGGTGGAGGGAACGAGGAGAAGTGGGAGACCAAATTGGAGGTGGAAAGATGGAGTGAAAAAGATTTTGTGTAATCGGGGCCTGAACATGCAGGAGTGTGAAAGGCGGGCAAGGAATAGAGTGAATTGGATCGATGTGGTATACCGGGGTTGACGTGCTGTCAGTGGATTGAATCAGGGCATGTGAAGCGTCTGGGGTAAACCATGGAAAGCTGTGTGGGACCTGGATGTGGAAAGGGAGCTGTGGTTTCGGGCATTATTGCATGACAGCTAGAGACTGAGTGTGAACGAATGAGGCCTTTGTTGTCTTTTCCTTGCGCTACCACGCACACATGAGGGGGGAGGGGGATGGTATTCCATGTGTGGCGAGGTGTCGATGGGAATGAATAAAGGCAGACAGTGTGAATTGTGTGCAGGGGTATATATGTATGTGTCTGTGTGTGTATATATATGGGTACATTGAGATGTATAGGTATGTATATTTTTTTTTTTTTTTTTTTAATTTTCCAAAAGAAGGAACAGAGAATTGGGCCGGGTGAGGTTATTCCCTCAAAGGCCCAGTCCTCTGTTCTTAATGCTACCTCGCTAACGCGGGAAATGGCGAATAGTTTAAAAGAAAGAAAATTTGCGTGTGTGGACGTGTTTGTATATATATGTGTATGGGGGGTGGGTTGGGCCATTTCTTTTGTCTGTTTCCTTGTGCTACCTCGCAAACGTGGGAGACAGCGACAAAGCAAAATATAAATAAATAAATAAATAAATAAATATATATATATATATATCATACTAAGCTCCAACAGCCAGGATCGAACCTGGGACCCCTTGTGCAAGAGGCAGGCATGCTAACCACTAGGCTAAGGGACTGTATAATAGGGAACAACTATTCGAAATACTAAGTACTCGAATACCCTTCGTCTCACAATGGTGAGCAATATACACTTTATTCATATTCATATCACTCTACGTTGTACAGTCAGGTTCGGTAAAACGCTATCAGCTGGCTATGTGTTCTGTTCGGAAACAACTGATAGACCCCGTTGCTCACCATTGTGAGATGAAGGGTATTCGAGTACTTAGTATTTCGAATAGTTGTTTCCTATTATACAGTCCCTTAGCCTAGCGGTTAGCATGCCTGCCTCTTGCACAAGGGGTCCCAGGTTCGATCCTGGCTGTTGGAGCTTTGTATGTTCTATGAAGGTACGCATTCATATACACTTTATTCGTACTTATATATATATATATATATATATATATATATATATATATATAAGAGAAGAAGTGGACCAGGCAGTAGGAACAGAGAAGGGGGCCAGGTGAGGATATTCCCTCAAAGGCCCAGTTCTCTGTTCTTAACGCTACCTCGCTAACGCGAGAAATGGCGAATAGTTTGAAAGAAAAAGAAAAGAAAATATATGTATATTCTTTCTTCTGTCATACTATTCGCCATTTCCTGCGTCAGCGAGGTAGCGTTAAGAACAGAGGACTGGGCCTCTGAGGAAACATCCTAATCCAGCCCCCTTCTCTGTTCCTTCCTTTGGAAAAAAAGAAAAAAAAAAAATATATACATATATATATATATATATATATATATATATATATATATATATATATATATATATATATATATATATAATCCATGGGGATAGGGGAGAAAGAATACTTCCCACGCATTCCTCACATGTCATAGAAGGCAACTAGAGGGGACGGGAGTGGGGGGCCAGAAATCCTCCCCTACTTGTATTTTAACTTTCTAAAATGGGAAACAGAAGAAGGAGTCATGTGGGGAGTGCTCATCCTCCTCATAGGCTCAGATTGAGGTGTCTGAATGTGTGAGGATGTAACCAAGATGTGAAAAAAGGAGAGATAGGTAGTATGTTTGAGGAAAGGAACCTGGATGTTTTGGCTCTGAGTGAAACGAAGCTCAAGGGTAAAGGGGAAGAGTGGTTTGGGAATGTCTTGGGAGTAAAGTCAGGGGTTAGTGAGAGGACATGAGCAAGGGAAGGAGTAGCACTACTCCTGAAACAGGAGTTGTGGGAGTATGTGATAGAGTGTAAGAAAGTAAATTCTAGATTAATATGGGTAAAACTGAAAGTTGATGGAGAGAGATGGGTGATTATTGGTGCATATGCACCTGGGCATGAGAAGAAAGATCATGAGAGGCAAGTGTTTTGGGAGCAGCTGAATGAGTGTGTTAGTGGTTTTGATGCACAAGACCGGGTTATAGTGATGGGTGATTTGAATGCAAAGGTGAGTAATGTGGCAGTTGAGGGAATAATTGGTATACATGGGGTGTGCAGTGTTGTAAATGGAAATGGTGAAGAGCTTGTAGATTTATGTGCTGAAAAAGGACTGGCGATTGGGAATACCTGGTTTAAAAAGCGAGATATACATAAGTATACGTATGTAAGTAGGAGAGATGGCCAGAGAGCGTTATTAGATTACGTGTTAATTGACAGGCGCACGAAAGAGAGACTTTTGGATGTTAATGTGCTGAGAGGTGCAACTGGAGGGATATCTGATCATTATCTTGTGGAGGCGAAGGTGAAGATTTGTATGGGTTTTCAGAAAAGAAGAGTGAATGTTGGGGTGAAGAGGGTGGTGAGAGTATGTGAGCTTGGGAAGGAGACTTGTGTGAGGAAGTACCAGGAGAGACTGAGTACAGAATGGAAAAAGGTGAGAACAAAGGAGGTAAGGGGAGTGGGAGAGGAATGGGATGTATTTAGGGAAGCAGTGATGGCTTACGCAAAAGATGCTTGTGGCATGAGAAGCGTGGGAGGTGGTTGATTAGAAAGGGTAGTGAGTGGTGGGATGAAGAAGTAAGATTATTAGTGAAAGAGAAGAGAGAGGCATTTGGATGATTTTAGCAGGGAAAAAATGCAATTGAGTGGGAGATGTATAAAAGAAAGAGACAGGAGGTCATGAGAAAGGTGCAAGAGGTGAAAAAGAAGGCAAATGAGAGTTGGGGTGAGAGAGTATCATTAAAGTTTAGGGAGAATAAAAAGATGTTTTGGAAGGAGGTAAATAAAGTGCATAAGACAAGGGAGCAAATGGGAACTTCGGGGGAGGTGATAACAAGTAGTGGTGATGTGAGAAGGAGATGGAGTGAGTATTTTGAGGGTTTGTTGAATGTTTTTGATGATAGAGTGGTAGATATAGGGTGTATTGGTCGAGGTGGTGTGCAAATTGAGCGGGTTACGGAAAATGATTTGGTAAACAGAGAAGAGGTAGTAAAACCTTTGCGGAAGATGAAAGCCGGCAAGGCAGCAGGTTTGGATGGTATAGCAGTGGAATTTATTAAAAAAGGGGGTGACTGTATTGTTGACTGGTTGGTAAGGATATTCAATGTATGTATGATTCATGGTGAGGTGCCTGAGGATTGGCGGAATGCGTGCATAGTGCCATTGTACAAAGGCAAAGGGGATAAGAGTGAGTGCTTAAATTACAGAGGTATAAGTTTATTGAGTATTCCTGGTAAATTATATGCGAGGGTATTGATTGAGAGGGTGAAGGCATGTACAGAGCATCAGATTGGGGAAGAGCAGTGTGGTTTCAGAAGTGGTAGAGGATGTGTGGATCAGGTGTTTGCTTTGAAGAATGTATGTGAGAAATAATTAGAAAAGCAAATGGATTTGTATGTAGCATTCATGGATCTGGAGAAGGCATATGATAGAGTTGATAGAGATGCTCTGTGGAAGGTATTAAGAATATATGGTGTGGGAGGCAAGTTGTTAGAAGCAGTGAAAAGTTTTTATCGGGGATGTAAGGCATGTGTATGTGTAGGAAGAGAGGAAAGTGATTGGTTCTCAGTGAATGTAGGTTTGCAGCAGGGGTGTGTGATGTCTCCATGTTGTTTAATTCGTTTATGGATGGGGTTGTTAGGGAGGTGAATGCAAGAGTTTTGGAAAGAGGGGCAAGTATGAAGTCTGTTGGGGATGAGAGAGCTTGGGAAGTGAGTCAGTTGTTGTTCGCTGATGATACAGTGCTGGTGGCTGATTCATGTGAGAAACTGCAGAAGCTGGTGACTGAGTTTGGTAAAGCATGGGAAAGAAGAAAGTTAAGAGTAAATGTGAATAAGAGCAAGGTTATTAGGTACAGTAGGGTTGAGGGTCAAGTCAATTGGAAGGTAAGTTTGAATGGAGAAAAACTGGAGGAAGTAAAGTGTTTTAGATATCTGGGAGTGGATCTGGCAGCGGATGGAACTATGGAAGCGGAAGTGAATCATAGGGTGGGGGAGGGGGCGAAAATCCTGGGAGCCTTGAAGAATGTGTGGAAGTCGAGAACATTATCTCGGAAAGCAAAAATGGGTATGTTTGAGGAATAGTGGTTCCAACAATGTTGTATGGTTGCGAGGCGTGGGCTATGGATAGAGTTGTGCACAGGTGGGTGGATGTGCTGGAAATGAGATGTCTGAGGACAATGTGCGGTGTGAGGTGGTTTGATCGAGTAAGTAATGTAAGGGTAAGAGAGATCTGTGGAAATAAAAAGAGCATGGTTGAAAGAGCAGAAGAGGGTGTTTTGAAATGGTTTGGGCACATGGAGAGAATGAGTGAGGAAAGATTGACCAAGAGGATATATGTGTCGGAGGTGGAGGGAACGAGGAGAAGTGGGAGACCAAATTGGAGGTGGAAAGATGGAGTGAAAAAGATTTTGAGTGATCGGGGCCTGAACATGCAGGAGGGTGAAAGGCGGGCAAGGAATAGAGTGAATTGGATCGATGTGGCATACCGGGGTTGACGTGCTGTTAATGGATTGAATCAGGGCATGTGAAGTGTCTGGGGTAAACCATGGAAAGTTCGGTGGGGCCTGGAGGTGGAAAGGGAGCTGTGGTTTCGGTGCATTATTACATGACAGCTAGAGACTGAGTGTGAACGAATGGGGCCTTTGTTGTCTTTTCCTAGCACTACCTCGCACACATGAGGGGGGAGGGGGATGTTATTCCATGTGTGGCGAGGTGGCGATGGGAATGAATAAAGGCAGACAGTGTGAATTGTGTGCATGTGTATATATGTATGTCTGTGTGTGAATATATGTGTGCATTGAGATGTATGGGTATGTATATTTGCATGGCTGGACATGTATGTATATACATGAGCATGGGGTGGGTTGGGCCATTTCTTTCATCTGTTTCCTTGCGCTACCTTGCAAACGCGGGAGACAGCGACAAAGCAAAATAAATATAAATAAATATATATATATACATATATTATCCCTGGGGATAGGGGATTAAGAACTTCCACGTATTCCCTGCGTGTCGTAGAAGGCGACTAAAAGGGGAGGGAGCAGGGGGCTGGAAATCCTCCCCTCTCGTTTTTTTTTAATTTTCCAAAAGAAGGAACAGAGGGGCCAGGTGAGGATATTGCAACAAAGGCCCAGTCCTCTGTTCTTAACGCTACCTCGCTAACGCGGGAAATGGCGAATAGTTTGAGAGAAAAAAGAAAAATATATATATATATATATATATATATATATATATATATATTCCAAAAGAGGGAACAGAGAAGGGGTCCGGGTGAGGATATTCCCTCAAAGGCCCAGTCCTCTGTTCTCAACGCTACCTCGCTAATGCGGGAAATGGCGAATAGTGTGAAAGAAAATATATATATTTCTCTCTTTTCTTTCTTTCAAACTATTCGCCATTTCCCGCATTAGCGAGGTAGCGTTAAGAACAGAGGACTGGGCCTTTGAGGGAATACCCTGACCTGGCCCAATTCTCTGTTCCTTCTTTTGAAAAAAAAAAAAAAAATATATATATATATATATATATATATATATATATATATATATATATATATATATATATATATATATATTTTTTATTTTTTATACTTTGTCGCTGTCTCCCGCGTTTGCGAGGTAGCGCAAGGAAACAGACGAAAGAAATGGCCCAACCCCCCCCCCATACACATGTATTTACATACGTCCACACACGCAAATATACATACCTACACAGCTTTCCATGGTTTACCCCAGACGCTTCACATGCCTTGATTCAATCCACTGACAGCACTTCAACCCCGGTATACCACATCGCTCCAATTCACTCTATTCCTTGCCCTCCTTTCACCCTCCTGCATGTTCAGGCCCCGATCACACAAAATCTTTTTCACTCCATCTTTCCACCTCCAATTTGGTCTCCCTCTTCTCCTTGTTCCCTCCACCTCCGACACATATATCCTCTTGGTCAATCTTTCCTCACTCATCCTCTCCATATGCCCAAACCACTTCAAAACACCCTCTTCTGCTCTCTCAACCACGCTCTTTTTATTTCCACACATCTCTCTTACCCTTACGTTACTCACTCGATCAAACCACCTCACACCACACATTGTCCTCAAACATCTCATTTCCAGCACATCCATCCTCCTGCGCACAACTCTATCCATAGCCCACGCCTCGCAACCATACAACATTGTTGGAACCACTATTCCTTCAAACATACCCATTTTTGCTTTCCGAGATAATGTTCTCGACTTCCACACATTCTTCAAGGCCCCCAGGATTTTCGCCCCCTCCCCCACCCTATGATCCACTTCCGCGTCCATGGTTCCATCCGCTGCCAGATCCACTCCCAGATATCTAAAACACTTCACCTCCTCCAGTTTTTCTCCATTCAAACTCACCTCCCAATTGACTTGACCCTCAACCCTACTGTACCTAATAACCTTGCTCTTATTCACATGTACTCTTAACTTTCTTCTTCCACACACTTTTCCAAACTCAGTCACCAGCTTCTGCAGTTTCTCACATGAATCAGCCACCAGCGCTGTATCATCAGCGAACAACAACTGACTCACTTCCCAAGCTCTCTCATCCCCAACAGACTTCATACTTGCCCCTCTTTCCAAAACTCTTGCATTTACCTCCCTAACAACCCCATCCATAAACAAATTAAACAACCATGGAGACATCACACACCCCTACCGCAAACCTACATTCACTGAGAACCAATCACTTTCCTCTCTTCCAACATGTACACATGCCTTACATCCTCGATAAAAACTTTTCACTGCTTCTAACAACTTTCCTCCCACACCATATATTCTTAATACCTTCCACAGAGCATCTCTATCAACTCTATCATATGCCTTCTCCAGATCCATAAATGCTACATACAAATCCATTTGCTTTTCTAAGTATTTCTCACATACATTCTTCAAAGCAAACACCTGATCCACACATCCTCTACCACTTCTGAAACCACACTGCTCTTCCCCAATCTGATGCTCTGTACATGCCTTCACCCTCTCAATCAATACCCTCCCATATAATTTACCAGGAATACTCAACAAACTTATACCTCTGTAATTTGAGCACTCACTCTTATCCCCTTTGCCTTTGTACAATGGCACTATGCACACATTCCGCCAATCCTCAGGCACCTCACCATGAGTCATACATACATTAAATAACCTTACCAACCAGTCAACAATACAGTCACCCCCTTTTTTAATAAATTCCCTTGGGATAGGGGAGAAAGAATACTTCCCACGTATTCCCTGCGTGTCGTAGAAGGCGACTAAAAGGGGAGGGAGCGGGTGGCTGGAAATCCTCCCCTTTCTTGTTTTTTTTTAATTTTCCAAAAGAAGGAACAGAGAAGGGGGTCAGGTGATGATATTCCCTGTAAGGCCCAGTTCTCTGTTCTTAACGCTACCTTGCTAATGCGGGAAATGGCAAATAGTATAAAATATATATATATATATATATATATATATATATATATATATATATATATATATATATGAGTTTGGTAAAGTGTGTGGAAGAAGAAAGTTAAGAGTAAATGTGAATAAGAGCAAGGTTATTAGGTACAGTAGGGTTGAGGGTCAAGTCAATTGGGAGGTGAGTTTGAATGGAGAAAAACTGGAGGAAGTGAAGTGTTTTAGATATCTGGGAGTGGATCTGGCAGCGGATGGAACCATGGAAGCGGAAGTGGATCATCGGGTGGGGGAGGGGGCGAAAATTCTGGGGGCCTTGAAGAATGTGTGGAAGTCGAGAACATTATCTCGGAAAGCAAAAATGGGTATGTTTGAAGGAATAGTGGTTCCAACAATGTTGTATGGTTGCGAGGCGTGGGCTATGGATAGAGTTGTGCGCAGGAGGATGGATGTGCTGGAAATGAGATGTTTGAGGACAATGTGTGGTGTGAGGTGGTTTGATCGAGTGAGTAACGTAAGGGTAAGAGAGATGTGTGGAAATAAAAAGAGCGTGGTTGAGAGAGCAGAAGAGGGTGTTTTGAAGTGGTTTGGGCACATGGAGAGAATGAGTGAGGAAAGATTGACCAAGAGGATATATGTGTCGGAGGTGGAGGGAACGAGGAGAAGAGGGAGACCAAATTGGAGGTGGAAAGATGGAGTGAAAAAGATTTTGCGTGATCGGGGCCTGAACATGCAGGAGGGTGAAAGGAGGGCAAGGAATAGAGTGAATTGGAGCGATGTGGTATACCGGGGTTGACGTGCTGTCAGTGGATTGAATCAAGGCATGTGAAGCGTCTGGGGTAAACCATGGAAAGCTGTGTAGGTATGTATATTTGTGTGTGTGGACGTATGTATATATATATGTGTATGGGGGGGGGGGGTTGGGCCATTTCTTTCGTCTGTTTCCTTGCGCTACCTCACAAACGCGGGAGACAGCGACAAAGTATAATAAATAGAAATAAAAATATATATATATATATATATATATATATATATATATATATATATTATCCCTGGGGATAGGGGAGAAAGAATACTTCCCACATATTCCCTGCGTGTCGTAGAAGGCGATGAAAAGGGGAGGGAGCGGGTGGCTGGAAATCCTCCCCTCTCATTTTTTTTCTTTTATTTTCCAATTGGTGTACATGGGGTGTCCAGCGTTGTAAATGGAAATGGTGAAGAGCTTGTAGATTTGTGTGCTGAAAAAGGACTGGTGATTAGGAATACCTGGTTTAAAAAGAGAGATATACTTAAGTATACATATGTAAGTAGGAGAGATGGCCAGAGAGCGTTATTGGATTATGTGTTAATTGATAGGCACGTGAAAGAGAGACTTTTGGATGTTAATGTGCTGAGATGTGCAACTGGAGGGATGTCTGATCATTATCTTGTGGAGGCGATGGTGAAGGTTTGTAGAGGTTTTCAGAAAAGAAGAGAGAATGTTGGGGTGAAGAGAGTGGTGAGAGTAAGTGAGCTTGGGAAGGATACTTGTGTGAGGAAGTACTAGGAGAGACTGAGTGCAGAATGGAAAAAGGTGAGAACAAAGGATGTAAGGGAAGTGGGGGAGGAATGGGATGTACTTAGGAAACAGTGATGGCTTGCGCAAAAGATGCTTGTGGCATGAGAAGTGTGGGAGGTGAGCAGATTAGAAAGAGTAGTGAGTGGTGGGATGAAGAAGTAAGATTATTAGTGAAAGAGAAGAGAGAGGCATTTGGACAATTTCTGCAGGGATATAATGCAAATGACTGGGAGATGTATAAAAGAAAGAGGTAGGAGGTCAAGAGAATATATATATATATATATATATATATATATATATATATATATATATATATATATATATATATATATATATATATATATATATATATTCACCTCCCTAACAACCCCATCCATAAACAAATTAAACAACCATGGAGACATCACACACCCCTGCCGCAAACCTACATTCACTGAGAACCAATCACTTTCCTCTCTTCCTACACGTACACATGCCTTACATCCTCGATAAAAACTTTTCACTGCTTCTAACAACTTGCCTCCCACACCATATATTCTTAATACCTTCCACAGAGCATCTCTATCAACTCTATCATATGCCTTCTCTAGATCCATAAATGCTACATACAAATCCATTTGCTTTTCTAAGTATTTCTCACATACATTCTTCAAAGCAAACACCTGATCCACACATCCTCTACCACTTCTGAAACCACACTGCTCTTCCCCAATCTGATGCTCTGTACATGCCTTCACCCTCTCAATCAATACCCTCCCATATAATTTACCAGGAATACTCAACAAACTTATACCTCTGTAATTTGAGCACTCACTCTTATCCCCTTTGCCTTTGTACAATGGCACTATGCATGCATTCCGCCAATCCTCAGGCACCTCACCATGAGTCATACATACATTAAATAACCTTACCAACCAGTCAACAATACAGTCACCTCCTTTTTTAATAAATTCCACTGCAATACCATCCAAACCTGCTGCCTTGCCGGAGGTGAATGCAAGAGTGAATGCAAGAGTTTTGGAAAGAGGGGCAAGTATGAAGTCTGTTGGGGATGAGAGAGCTTGGGAAGTGAGTCAGTTGTTGTTTGCTGATGATACAGCGCTGGTGGCTGATTCATGTGAGAAACTGCAGAAGCTGGTGACTGAGTTTGGTAAAGTGTGTGAAAGAAGAAAGTTAAGAGTAAATGTGAATAAGAGCAAGGTAATTAGGTACAGTAGGGTTGAGGGTCAAGTCAATTGGGAGGTAAGTTTGAATGGAGAAAAACTGGAGGAAGTAAAGTGTTTTAGATATCTGGGAGTGGATCTGGCAGCGGATGGAACCATGGAAGCGGAAGTGGATCATAGGGTGGGGGAGGGGGTGAAAATCCTGGGAGCCTTGAAGAATGTGTGGAAGTCGAGAACATTATCTCAGAAAGCAAAAATGGGTATGTTTGAAGGAATAGTGGTTCCAACAATGTTGTATGGTTGCGAGGCGTGGGCTATGGATAGAGTTGTGCGCAGGAGGATGGATGTGCTGGAAATGAGATGTTTGAGGACAATGTGTGGTGTGAGGTGGTTTGATCGAGTAAGTAACGTAAGGGTAAGAGAGATGTGTGGAAATAAAAAGAGCGTGGTTGAGAGAGCAGAAGAGGGTGTTTTGAAATGGTTTGGGCACATGGAGAGAATGAGTGAGGAAAGATTGACCAAGAGGATATATGTGTCGGAGGTGGAGGGAATGAGGAGAAGTGGGAGACCAAATTGGAGGTGGAAAGATGGAGTGAAAAAGATTTTGTGTGGTCGGGGCCTGAACATGCAGGAGGGTGAAAGGAGGGCAAGGAATAGAGTGAATTGGATCGATGTGGTATACTGGGGTTGACGTGCTGTCAGTGGATTGAATCAGGGCATGTGAAGCGTGTTGGGTAAACCATGGAAAGCTGCGTAGGTATGTATATTTGCGTGTGTGGACGTATGTATATACATGTGTATGGGGGTGGGTTGGGCCATTTCTTTCATCTGTTTCCTTGCGCTACCTCGCAAATGTGGGAGACAGCGACAAAGCAAAAAAAAAAAAAAATATATATATATATATATATATATATATATATATATATATATATATATATATTTTTTTTTTTTTTTTTCATACTATTTGCCATTTCCCGCATTAGCGAGGTAGGTTTAAGAACAGAGGACTGGGCCTTTGAGGGAATGTCCTCACCTGGCCCCCTTCTCTGTTCTTTCTTTTGGAAAAAAAAAAAAAAAGAGAGGGGAGGATTTCCAGCCCCCCGCTCCCTTCCCTTTTAGTCGCCTTCTACAACATGCAGGGAATACGTGGAAAGTATTCTTTCTCAGACGAACATCGTCTGATATTTTGTGCAAAGAAGTTCAGGAATTTGCCAGATTTTCTGCAGATTATCACCTCCTTGCACAAGCTATTTATTGTCAACTGGAACTGAAGAATTTAGTTAAAGAAAACAGTCACAAAGTCCCTAAACTCTTCATTTTGTACATACCATCCATTGTGCAAGTCATTCATTCTCATTCTTTTTAATAGTGACTTAAGAATCATCACACAGAGGAAAAGATAAGTCCCATCCTTGGTTATTTTACTCCAATCAACCAATGTAATGTGAGGTGAAAATGGAGGAAATGTTTCCCTGAAATACTGCATATGTCTATTTGTTTCCTCCACTGACATTCAATGGAAGAAGTTGGTAGGAACATTAGGCAGAAGCATTAAGGTAGAAGTAGTCTGTAAGAACTTAAGGTAGGAACCTTTGCTAACACTGAGCAAGAGTTACCTTCTGCCAATGGCCTGTTAAGGATTATGTGCTAAAGGCGAAGAAGCAATATTGGATTTCACCAGTCGTGGAGACTCTATCTTCATGGCCACCCCCTTAAAGGAGCACCAAGTGGGACTGATGTCAAGAGATATAGGTAGATAAGTCCTCCACAATCTTTTCCTTTATGTATGTCGATAAACTATAGAAAAAATCAAGTTCCTTTGAACAAGCATTTTGTATTCCTGAACTGAAGGAATCAAACGCTAAAAGTCTTTTGTTGTTATAGGTGTATCCTGCCCCACCACACACACTGTGTTGGTTTTTGTGGCAGTTTATGTGAATCAAATCCACCCTCTAAATCTCCCCTAAAGTCCATCTTCTCTAAATGGACATTCATCTCCTGTTAATTATACACTCAATTGATCCAAGTCATATACATCAAGAATATCAGCTTAATTAGTGGGCTTAGAATGGCATGATGGCATCCCACAGTTGTTGTACTACCCCTTCATTTATGATCAAGCACACTGACTCATTTTAAAAAAAAAGCCCATATCTAATGGCATCATCATAAATGAGGCCAGGTAGGTCTTACATCACCAAAATTTGCCCGTCAAGCTCCAATCCAATATATATATATATATATATATATATATATATATATATATATATATATATATATATATATATATATATTTTTTTTTATTATTATTATTTTGCTTTGTTGCTGCCTCCCGCATTTGCGAGGTAGCGCAAGGAAACAGACGAAAGGAATGGCCCAAACCCACCCCCATACACAATGTATATACATACACGTTCACACACGCAAATATACATACCTATACATCTCAATGTACACATATATATATATATATACACACACAGACACATACATATATACCCATGCACACAGTTCACACTGTCTGCCTTTATTCATTCCCATCGCCACCTCGCCAAACATGGAATACCATCCCCCTCCCCCCTCATGTGTGCGAGGTAGCACTAGGAAAAGACAACAAAGGCCCCATTCGTTCACACTCAGTCTCTAGCTGTCATGCAATAATGCCCGAAACCACAGCTCCCTTTCCACATCCAGGCCCAACACAACTTTCCATGGTTTACCCCAGACGCTTCACATGCCCTGATTCAATCCACTGACAGCATGTCAACCCCGGTATACCACATCGATCCAATTCACTCTATTCCTTGCCCTCCTTTCACCCTCCTGCATGTTCAGGCCCCGATCACACAAAATCTTTTTCACTCCATCTTTCCACCTCCAATTTGGTCTCCCACTTCTCCTCGTTCCCTCCACCTCCGACACATATATCCTCTTGGTCAGTCTTTCCTCAGTCATTCTCTCCATGTGCCCAAACCATTTCAAAACACCCTCTTCTGCTCTCTCAACCACGCTCTTTTTATTTCCACACATCTCTCTTACCCTTACATTACTTACTCGATCAAACCGCCTCACACCACACATTGTCCTCAAACATCTCATTTCCAGCACATCCACCCTCCTGCGCACAACTCTATCCATAGCCCACGCCTCGCAACCATACAACATTGTTGGAACCACTATTCCTTCAAACATACCCATTTTTGCTTTCCGAGATAATGTTCTCGACTTCCACACATTCTTCAAGGCTCCCAGGATTTTCGCCCCCTCCCCCACCCTATGATTCACTTCTGCTTCCATGGTTCCATCCGCTGCCAGATCCACTCCAAGATATCTAAAACATTTTACTTCCTCCAGTTTTTCTCCATTCAAACTTACCTTCCAATTGACTTGACCCTCAACCCTACTGTACCTAATAACCTTGCTCCTATTCACATTTACTCTTAACTTTCTTCTTTTACACACTTTACCAAACTCAGTCACCAGCTTCTGCAGTTTCTCACATGAATCAGCCACCAGCGCTGTATCATCAGCGAACAACAACTGACTCACTTCCCAAGCTCTCTCATTCACAACAGACTTCATACTTGCCCCTCTTTTCAAAACTCTTGCATTCACCTCCCTAACAACCCCATCCATAAACAAATTAAACAACCATGGAGACATCACACACCCCTGCCACAAACCTACATTCACTGAGAACCAATCATTTTCCTCTCTTCCTACATGTACACATGCCTTACATCCTCGATAAAAACTTTTCACTGCTTCTAGCAACTTGCCTCCCACACCATATATTCTTAATACCTTCCACAGAGCATCTCTATCAACTCTATCATATGCCTTCTCCAGATCCATAAATGCTACATACAAATCCATTTGCTTTTCTAAGTATTTCTCACATACATTCTTCAAAGCAAACACCTGATCCACACATCCTCTACCACTTCTGAAACCACACTGCTCTTCCCCAATCTGATGCTCTGTACATGCCTTCACCCTCTCAATCAATACCCTCCCATATAATTTACCAGGAATACTCAACAAACTTATACCTCTGTAATTTGAGCACTCACTCTTATCCCCTTTACCTTTGTACAATGGCACTATGCACGCATTCCACCAATCCTCAGGCACCTCACCATGAGTCATACATACATTAAATAACCTTACCAACCAGTCAACAATACAGTCACCCCTTTTTCAATAAATTCCACTGCAATACCATCCAAACCTGCTGCCTTGCTAGCTTTCATCTTCCGCAATGCTTTTACTACCTCTTCTCTGTTTACCAAATCATTTTCCCTAACCCTCTCACTTTGCACACCACCTCGACCAAAACACCCTATATCTGCCACTCTATCATCAAACACATTCAACAAACCTTCAAAATACTCACTCCATCTCCTTCTTACATCACCACTACTTGTTATCACCTCCCCATTTGCGCCCTTCACTGAAGTTCCCATTTGCTCCCTTGTCTTACACACTTTATTTACCTCCTTCCAGAACATCTTTTTATTCTCCCTAAAATTTAATGATACTCTCTCACCCCAACTCTCATTTGCCCTCTTTTTCACCTCTTGCACCTTTCTCTTGACCTCCTGTCTCTTTCTTTTATACATCTCCCACTCAATTGCATTTTTTCCCTGCAAAAATCGTCCAAATGCCTCTCTCTTCTCTTTCACTAAGAATCTTACTTCTTCATCCCACCACTCACTACCCTTTCTAATCAACCCACCTCCCACTCTTCTCATGCCACAAGCATCTTTTGCGCAATCCATCACTGATTCCCTAAATACATCCCATTCCTCCCCCACTCCCCTTACTTCCATTGTTCTCACCTTTTTCCATTCTGTACTCAGTCTCTCCAGGTACTTCCTCACACAAGTCTCCTTCCCAAGCTCACTTACTCTCACCACCCTCTTAACCCCAACATTCACTCTTCTTTTCTGAAAACCCATACAAATCTTCACCTTCGCCTCCACAAGATAATGATCAGATATCCCTCCAGTTGCACCTCTCAGCACATTAACATCCAAAAGTCTCTCTTTCGCGCGCCTGTCAATTAACACGTAATCCAATAATGCTCTCTGACCATCTCTCCTACTTACATACATATACTTATGTATATCTCGCTTTTTAAACCAGGTATTCCCAATCACCAATCCTTTTTCAGCACATAAATCTACAAGCTCTTAACCATTTCCATTTACAACACTGAACACCCCATGTATGCCAATTATTCCCTCAACTGCCACATTACTCACCTTTGCATTCAAATCACCCATCACTATAACCCGATCTCGTGCATCAAAACCACTAACACACTCATTCAGCTGCTCCCAAAACACTTGCCTCTCATGATCTTTCTTCTCATGCCCAGGTGCATATGCACCATAATCACCCATCTCTCTCCATCAACTTTCAGTTTTACCCATATTAATCGAGAATTTACTTTCTTACATTCTATCACATACTCGCACAACTCCTGTTTCAGGAGTACTGCTACTCCTTCCCTTGCTCTTGTCCTCTCACTAACCCCTGACTTTACTCCCAAGACATTCCCAAACCACTCTTCCCCTTTACCCTTGAGCTTCGTTTCACTCAGAGCCAAAACATCCAGGTTCCTTTCCTCAAACATACTACCTATCTCTCCATTTTTCACATCTTGGTTACATCCACACACATTTAGACACCCCAATCTCAGCCTTCGAGGAGGATGAGCACTCCCCGCGTGACTCCTTCTTCTGTTTCCCATTTTAGAAAGTTAAAAATACAAGGAGGGGAGGATTTCTGGCCCCCCGCTCTCATCCCCTCTAGTCGCCTTCTACGACATGCGAGGAATGCGTGGGAAGTATTCTTTCACCTCTATCCCTAGGGATATATATATATATATATATATATATATATATATATATATATATATTATCCCTGGGGATAGGGGAGAAAGAATACTTCCCACGTATTCCCTGCGTGTCGTAGAAGACGACTAAAAGGGGAGGGAGCGGGTGGCTGGAAATCCTCCCCTCTCGTTTTTTTTTTTTTTTTTTTTTTTTTTTTTTTTTTTTTTTTTTAATTTTCCAAAAGAAGGAACAGAGAAGGGGGCCAGGTGAGGATTTTCCCTCTAAGGCCCAGTCCTCTGTTCTTAATGCTACCTCGCAAATGCGGGAAATGGCGAATCGTATGAAAAAAAAAAAATGAATATATATATATTTTTCTTTCTTTCATACTATTCGCCATTTCCCGCATTAGCGAGGTAGCGTTAAGAACAGAGGACTGGGCCTTTTAGGGAATATCCTCACCTGGCCCCCTTCTCTGTTCCTTTTGGAAAAAAAAAAAAATTGAGAGGGGAGGATTTCCAGCCCCCCCACTCCCTTCCCTTTTAGTCGCCTTCTACGACACGTAGGGAACACGTGGGTAGTATTCTTTCTCCCCTATCCAAAAGAAGGAACAGAGGGGGGCCAGGTGAGGATATTCCACAAAGGCCCAGTCCTCTGTTCTTAACGGTACCTCGCTAATGCGGGAAATGGCGGATAGTTTAAAAGAAAAAGAAAAATATATATATATATATATATATATATATATATATATATATATATATATATATATATATATAATATATATATATATATATATATATATATATAATATATATATATATATATATATATATATATATATATATATATATATTATATATATATATATATATATATATATATATATATATATATATATATATATATATATATATATATATATTTCTTTCTTTAGGGAGAATAAAAAGATGTTCTGGAAGGAGGTAAATAAAGTGCGTAAGACAAGGGAGCAAATGGGAACTTCAGTGAAGGGCGCAAATGGGGAGGTGATAACAAGTAGTGGTGATGTGAGAAGGAGATGGAGTGAGTATTTTGAAGGTTTGTTGAATGTGTTTGATGATAGAGTGGCAGATATAGGGTGTTTTGGTCGAGGTGGTGTGCAAAGTGAGAGGGTTAGGGAAAATGATTTGGTAAACAGAGAAGAGGTAGTGAAAGCTTTGCGGAAGATGAAAGCCGGCAAGGCAGCAGGTTTGGATGTTATTGCAGTGGAATTTATTAAAAAAGGGGGTGACTGTATTGTTGACTGGTTGGTAAGGTTATTTAATGTATGTATGACTCATGGTGAGGTGCCTGAGGATTGGCGGAATGTGTGCATAGTGCCATTGTACAAAGGTAAAGGGGATAAGAGTGAGTGCTCAAATTACAGAGGTATAAGTTTGTTGAGTATTCCTGGTAAATTATATGGGAGGGTATTGATTGAGAGGGTGAAGGCATGTACAGAGCATCAGATTGGGGAAGAGCAGTGTGGTTTCAGAAGTGGTAGAGGATGTATGGATCAGGTGTTTGCTTTGAAGAATGTATGTGAGAAATACTTAGAAAAGCAAATGGATTTGTATGTAGCATTTATGGATCTGGAGAAGGCATATGATAGAGTTGATAGAGATGCTCTGTGGAAGGTATTAAGAATATATGGTGTGGGAGGAAAGTTGTTAGAAGCAGTGAAAAGTTTTTATCAAGGATGTAAGGCATGTGTACGTTTAGGAAGAGAGGAAAGTGATTGGTTCTCAGTGAATGTAGGTTTGCGGCAGGGGTGTGTGATGTCTCCATGGTTGTTTAATGTGTTTATGGATGGGGTTGTTAGGGAGGTAAATGCAAGAGTTTTGGAAAGAGGGGCAAGTATGAAGTCTGTTGGGGATGAGAGAGCTTGGGAAGTGAGTCAGTTGTTGTTCGCTGATGATACAGCGCTGGTGGCTGATTCATGTGAGAAACTGCAGAAGCTGGTGACTGAGTTTGGTAAAGTGTGTGGAAGAAGAAAGTTAAGAGTAAATGTGAATAAGAGCAAGGTTATTAGGTACAGTAGGGTTGAGGGTCAAGTCAATTGGGAGGTGAGTTTGAATGGAGAAAAACTGGAGGAAGTGAAGTGTTTTAGATATCTGGGAGTGGATCTGGCAGCGGATGGAACCATGGAAGCGGAAGTGGATCATAGGGTGGGGGAGGGGGCGAAAATTCTGGGGGCCTTGAAGAATGTGTGGAAGTCGAGAACATTATCTCGGAAAGCAAAAATGGGTATGTTTGAAGGAATAGTGGTTCCAACAATGTTGTATGGTTGCGAGGCGTGGGCTATGGATAGAGTTGTGCGCAGGAGGATGGATGTGCTGGAAATGAGATGTTTGAGGACAATGTGTGGTGTGAGGTGGTTTGATCGAGTGAGTAACGTAAGGGTAAGAGAGATGTGTGGAAATAAAAAGAGTGTGGTTGAGAGAGCAGAAGAGGGTGTTTTGAAGTGGTTTGGGCATATGGAGAGGATGAGTGAGGAAAGATTGACCAAGAGGATATATGTGTCGGAGGTGGAGGGAACAAGGAGAAGAGGGAGACCAAATTGGAGGTGGAAAGATGGAGTGAAAAAGATTTTGTGTGATCGGGGCCTGAACATGCAGGAGGGTGAAAGGAGGGCAAGGAATAGAGTGAATTGGAGCGATGTGGTATACCGGGGTTGACGTGCTGCCAGTGGATTGAATCAAGGCATGTGAAGCGTCTGGGGTAAGCCATGGAAAGCTGTGTAGGTATGTATATTTGCGTGTGTGGACGTATGTATATACATGTGTATGGGGGGGTTGGGCCATTTCTTTCATCTGTTTCCTTGCGCTACCTCGCAAACGCGGGAGACAGCGACAAAGTATAATCAATAAAAATAGAAATATATTTCTTTCTTTCATACTATTCGCCATTTCCCGCATTAGCGAGGTATCGTTAAGAACAGAGGACTGGGCCTTTTAGGGAATATTCTCATCTGGCCCCCTTCTCTGTTCCTTCTTTTGGAAAAAAAAAAAAAAATAAATATATATATATATGTGGTTTGGTCACATGGAGAGAATGAGTGAGGAAAGATTGACCAAGAGGATATATGTGTCGGAGGTGGAGGGAACGAGGAGAGGAGGGAGACCAAATTGGAAGTGGAAAGATGGAGTGAAAAAGATTTTGTGTGATCGGGGCCTGAACATGCAGGAGGGTGAAAGGTGGGCAAGGAATAGAGTGAATTGGAGCGATGTGGTATACCGGGGTTGACGTGCTGTCAGTGGATTGAATCAAGGCATGTGAAGCGTCTGGGGTAAACCATAGAAAGCTGTGTAGGTATGTATATTTGCGTGTGTGGACGTATGTATATACATGTGTATGGGGGTGGGTTGGGCCATTTCTTTCGTCTGTTTCCTTGCGCTACCTTGCAAACGCGGGAGACAGCGACAAAGCAAAAAAAAAAAAAAAAAAAAAAAATATATATATATATATATATATATATATATATATATATATATATATATATATATATATATATATATATATATTATCCCTGGGGATAGGGGAGAAAGAATACTTCCCACATATTCCCTGCATGTCGTAGAAGGCGACTAAAAGGGGAGGGAGCGGGGTGCTGGAAATCCTCCCCTCTTGTTTTTTTTTTTTTTTAATTTTCCACATGAAGGAACAGAGAAGGGGGCAAATTGAGGATATTCCTTCAGAGGCCCAGTCCTCTGTTCTTAACGCTACCTTGCTAACGCAGGAAATGGTGAATAGTTTGAAAGAACGAAAAAGAATATATATATATATATTTTTTTTTTTTTTTTTATACTTTGTCGCTGTTTCCCTCGTTTGCGAGGTAGCGCAAGGAAACAGACGAAAGAAATGGCCCAACCCCCCCCATACACATGTATATACATATGTCCACACACGCAAATATACATACCTACACAGCTTTCCATGGTTTACCCCAGACGCTTCACATGCCCTGCTTCAATCCACTGACAGCACGTCAACCCCGGTATACCACATCGCTCCAATTCACTGTATTCCTTGCCCTCCTTTCACCCTCCTGCATGCTCAGGCCCCGATCACACAAAATCTTTTTCACTCCATCTTTCCACCTCCAATTTGGTCTCCCTCTTCTCCTTGTTCCCTCCACCTCCGACACATATATCCTCTTGGTCAATCTTTCCTCACTCATCCTCTCCATGTGCCCAAACCACTTCAAAACACCCTCTTCTGCTCTCTCAACCACGCTCTTTTTATTTCCACACATCTCTCTTACCCTTACGTTACTCACTCGATCAAACCACCTCACACCACACATTGTCCTCAAACATCTCGTTTCCAGCACATCCATCCTCCTGCGCACAACTCTATCCATAGCCCACGCCTCGCAACCATACAACATTGTTGGAACCACTATTCCTTCAAACATACCCATTTTTGCTTTCCAAGATAATGTTCTCGACTTCCACACATTCTTCAAGGCCCCCAGGATTTTCGCCCCCTCCCCCACCCTATGATCCACTTCCGCTTCCATGGTTCCATCCGCTGCCAGATCCACTCCCAGATATCTAAAACACTTCACTTCCTCCAGTTTTTCTCCATTCAAACTCACCTCCCAATTGACTTGACCCTCAACCCTACTGTACCTAATAACCTTGCTCTTATTCACATTTACTCTTAACTTTCTTCTTCCACACACTTTTCCAAACTCAGTCACCAGCTTCTGCAGTTTCTCACATGAATCAGCCACCAGCGCTGTATCATCAGCGAACAACAATATATATATATATATATTCTTTTCTTTTCTTTCAAACTATTCGCCATTTCCCGCGTTACCAAGATAGCGTTAAGAACAGAGGACTGGGCCTTGGATGGAATATCCTCACCTGGCCCCCTTCTCTGTTCCTTGTTTTGGAAAATTAAAAAAAAAAAAAACGAGAGGGGAAGATTTCCAGCCCCCCGCTCCCTCCCCTTTTAGTCGCCTTCTATGACACGCAGGGAATACGTGGGAAGTATTCTTTCTCCCCTATCCCCAGGGATAATATATATATATATATATATATATATATATATATATATATATATATATAATTTTTTATTCTATTTACTTTGCTTTGTCGCTGTCTCCTGCGTTAGTGAGGTAGAGCATGGAAACAGACGAAAGAATGGCCCAAACCACCCACATACACATGTATATACGTAGACATCCACACACGCAAGTATACACACCTATACATCTCAACGTATACATATATATACACACACAGACATATACATATATATACACATGCACATAATTCATACTGTCTGCTTTTATTAATTCCCATGGCCACCCCGCCACACATGAAAATATATTTTATTTTTTATTTTGCTTTGTCGCTGTCTCCCGCATTTGCGAGGTAGCGTAAGGAAACAGAAGAAAGATATGGCCCAACCCACCCCCATACACATGTATATACACACTCGTCCACACACGCAAATATACATACCTATACATCTCAATGTACACATATATATACACACACAGACACAAACATATATACCCATGCACACAATTCACACTGTCTGCCTTTATTCATTCCCATTGCCACCTCGCCACACATGGAATACCATCCCCCTCCCCCCTCATGTGTGCGAGGTAGCACTAGGAAAAGACAACAAAGGCCCCACCCGCTCACACTCAGTCTCCAGCTGTCATGCAATAATGCCCGAAACCACAGCTCCCTTTCCACATCCAGGCCCAACACAACTTTCCATGGTTTACCCCAGACGCTTCACATGCCCTGATTCAATCCACTGACAGCACGTCAACCCCGGTATACCACATCGATCCAATTCACTCTATTCCTTGCCTGCCTTTCACCCTCCTGCATGTTCAGGGTCACTCAAATCTTTTTCACTCCATCTTTCCACCTCCAATTTGGTCTCCCACTTCTCCTTGTTCCCTCGACCTCCGACACATATATCCTCTTGGTCAATCTTTCCTCACTCATTCTCTCCATGTGCCCAAACCATTTCAAAACACCCTCTTCTGCTCTCTCAACCATGCTCTTTTTATTTCCACACATCTCTCTTACCCTTACATTACTTACTCGATCAAACCACCTCCAACCATATATTGTCCTCAAACATCTCATTTCCAGCACATCCACCCTCCTGCTCACAATTCTATCCATAGCCCACGCCTTGCAACCATACAACATTGCTGGAACCATAATTCCTTTAAACATACCCATTTTTGCTTTCCGAGATAATGTTCTCGACTTCCACACATTCTTCAAGGCTCCCAGGATTTTCGCCCCCTCCCCCACCCTATGATTCACTTCCGCTTCCATGGTTCCATCTGCTGCCAGATCCACTCCCAGATATCTAAAACACTTTACTTCCTCCAGTTTTTCTCCATTCAAACTTACCTCCCAATTGACTTGACCCTCAACCCTACTGTACCTAATAACCTTGCTCTTATTCACATTTACTCTTAACTTTCTTCTTTCACACACTTTACCAAACTCAGTCACCAGCTTCTGCAGTTTCTCACATGAATCAGCCACCAGCGCTGTATCATCAGCGAACAACAACTGACTCACTTCCCAAGCTCTCTCATCCACAACAGACTGCATACTTGCCCCTCTTTCCAAAACTCTTGCATTCACCTCCCTAACAACCCCATCCATAAACAAATTAAACAACCATGGAGACATCACACACCCCTGCCGCAAACCTACATTCACTGAGAACCAATCACTTTCCTCTCTCCCTACATGTACACATGCCTTACATCCTAGATAAAAACTTTTCACTGCTTCTAACAACTTGCCTCCCACACCATATATTCTTAATACCTTCCACAGAGCATCTCTATCAACTCTATCATATGCCTTCTCCAGATCCATAAATGCTACATACAAATCCATTTGCTTTTCTAAGTATTTCTCACATACATTCTTCAATGCAAACACCTGATCCACACATCCTCTACCACTTCTGAAACCACACTGCTCTTCCCCAATCTGATGCTCTGTACATGCCTTCACCCTCTCAATCAATACCCTCCCATATAATTTACCAGGAATACTCAACAAACTTATACCTCTGTCATTTGAGCAAAGGGAGCATTTTTTTTCAAAGTGGTAGAGATGGTAAGCAAAAAGGTGTTTTTCATAAATGTACTGGAAAAGTTGAGGTTCAGATAAACTTTTGGTCTGTCAAGGCTTTATTATGGCGGATGACCAACTACCTACCCTCATGTATCCAAGATATGGTTGTACTTTGTGTAATGAAGACAATTGACAAACATCATAAGCCAATATTCCAGTTTCATGATAAGAGAAGTGGACCAGGCAGTATGATACAGTGGTTAAATTGATGAAAACTACTATTGACGTTGTGTAAATAAATTATACATTTCCCTTTTCCATAGCCAGTGGTTGAACCATTATGTGACATTCATTTTTTCATTTCATTTCAAGCTAGAAGTTTCAGTTTTCTAAATTATTTCTTACATTTTTCATATATATATATATATATATATATATATATATATATATATATATATATATATATATATACCTCGCTAATGCGGGAAATGGCGAATAGTTTGAAAAAAAAAAAAAATATATATATATGTGTGTGTGTATGTGTGTATATGTATGTATGTGTATATATATATATATATATATATATATATATATATATATATATATATATATATATATATATATATATATATATGGATGATATGGATGATTTCTGCCTCCACGTCCAACGGTATAGGCCGGAGGAACTGGACAAGTTGACGAAAACCACAAAATTTACCAGGAAGGAGATCCAGCTTATATACAGAGGCTTCAAACAGCATGGCAAGGAAATTGCCCATCGCTGAACAACACTTCCACTGGACCTCTATCATCACCTCGTTAAGATCATCGTGTGTCAAGACATCATATAAAGCGCCTCTTCGCAAACGGAACTACCTTGGCCCACCAGTGATGCTACTACGTTTGTGAATCGGGAACCATTGCAACACAAACCTCGCCAGGTGGTAGAGTGTCCCGCAGTGTATCGAGACAGACTTCCCCAGAACTTTTTTTAAAGGAGAAGTAAATGTTTATAGTTGTGTTACTGGAGTGATAGTTTTCATACATGGTGTTTTGACAAGAAAATAGTGAAATTGGAGAAAAATGTAGTTTAGACATTGAAGCTTATTGATACAGTGGTTAAATTGATGAGAACTGCTATTGACGTTTGTGTAAATAAATTATACATTTCCTTTTTCCATAGCCAGAGGTTGAACCATTATGTGACATTCATTTTTTCATTCATTTCAAGCTAGAAGTTTCAGTTTTCTAAATTGTTTCTTACATTTTTCATAATGTATATATATGTATGTGTGTGTATGTGTATATGTGCGTATGTATGTGTATGTGTGTGTATATGTATATATATATGTATATTATCCCTGGGGATAGGGGTGAAAGAATACTTCCCACGTATTCCTCGCATGTCGTAGAAAGCGACTAGAGGGGACGGGAGCGGGGGGCCAGAAATCCTCCCCTCCTTGTATTAACTTTCTAAAATGGGAAACAGAAGAAGGAGTCACGCGGGGAGTGCTCATCCTTCTCGAAGGCTCAGAGTGGGGTGCCTAAATGTGTGTGGATGTAACCAAGATGTGAAAAAAGGAGAGATAGGTAGCATGTTTGAGGAAAGGAACCTGGATGTTTTGGCTCTGAGTGAAACGAAGCTCAAGGGTAAAGGGGAAGAGTGGTTTGGGAATGTCTGGGGAGTAAAGTCAGGGGTTAGTGAGAGGACAAGAGCAAGGGAAGGAGTAGCAATACTCCTGAAACAGGAGTTGTGGGAGTATGTGATAGAATGTAAGAAAGTAGATTCTCGATTAATATGGGTAAAACTGAAAGTTGATGGAGAGAGATGGGTGATTATTGGTGCATATGCACCCGGGCATGAGAAGAAAGATCATGAGAGGCAAGTGTTTTGGGAGCAGCTGAATGAGTGTGTTAGTGGTTTTGATGCACGAGACCGGGTTATAGTGATGGGTGATTTGAATGCAAAGGTGAGTAATGTGGCAATTGAGGGAATAATTGGTATACATGGGGTGTTCAGTGTTGTAAATGGAAATGGTGAAGAGCTTGTAGATTTATGTGCTGAAAAAGGACTGATGATTGGGAATACCTGGTTTAAAAAGCGAGATATACATAAGTATACTTATGTAAGTAGGAGAGATGGCCAGAGAGCATTATCGGATTACGTGTTAATTGACAGGCATGCGAAAGAGAGACTTTTGGATGTTAATGTGCTGAGAGGTGCAACTGGAGGGATGTCTGATCATTATCTTGTGGAGGCTAAGGTGAAGATTTGTATGGGTTTTCAGAAAAGAAGAGTGAATGTTGGGGTGAAGAGGGTGGTGAGAGTAAGTGAGCTTGGGAAGGAGACCTGTGTGAGGAAGTACCAGGAGAGACTGAGTACAGAATGGAAAAAGGTGAGAACAATGGAAGTAAGGGGAGTGGGGGAGGAATGGGATGTATTTAGGGAATCAGTGATGGATTGCGCAAAAGATGCTTGTGGCATGAGAAGAGTGGGAGGTGGGTTGATTAGAAAGGGTAGTGAGTGGTGGGATGAAGAAGTAAGAGTATTAGTGAAAGAGAAGAGAGAGGCATTTGAATGATTTTTGCATGGAAAAGATGCAATTGAGTGGGAGATGTATAAAAGAAAGAGACAGGAGGTGAAAAAAAGGGCAAATGAGAGTTGGGGTGAGAGAGTATCATTAACTTTTAGGGAGAATAAAAAGATGTTCTGGAAGGAGGTAAATAAAGTGCGTAAGACAAGGGAGCAAATGGGAACTTCAGTGAAGGGCGCAAATGGGGAGGTGATAACAAGTAGTGGTGATGTGAGAAGGAGATGGAGTGAGTATTTTGAAGGTTTGTTGAATGTGTTTGATGATAGAGTGGCAGATATAGGGTGTTTTGGTCGAGGTGGTGTGCAAAGTGAGAGGGTTAGGGAAAATGATTTGGTAAACAGAGAAGATGTAGTGTAAGCTTTGCGGAAGATGAAAGCCGGCAAGGCAGCAGGTTTGGATGGTACTGCAGTGGAATTTATTAAAAAAGGGGTTGACTGTATTGTTGACTGGTTGGTAAGGTTATTTAATGTATGTATGACTCATGGTGAGGTGCCTGAGGATTGGCGGAATACGTGCATAGTGCCATTGTACAAAGGCAAAGGGGATAAGAGTGAGTGCTCAAATTACAGAGGTATAAGTTTGTTGAGTATTCCTGGCAAATTATATGGGAGGGTATTGATTGAGAGGGTGAAGGCATATACAGAGCATCAGATTGGGGAAGAGCAGTGTGGTTTCAGAAGTGGTAGAGGATGTGTGGATCAGGTGTTTCCTTTGAAGAATGTATGTGAGAAATACTTAGAAAAGCAAATGGATTTGTATGTAGCATTTATGGATCTGGAGAAGGCATATGATAGAGTTGATAGAGATGCTCTGTGGAAGGTATTAAGAATATATGGTGTGGGAGGCAAGTTGTTAGAAGCAGTGAAAAGTTTTTATCGAGGATGTAAGGCATGTGTACGTGTAGGAAGAGAGGAAAGTGATTGGTTCTCAGTGAATGTAGGTTTGCGGCAGGGGTGTGTGATGTCTCCATGGTTGTTTAATTTGTTTATGGATGGGGTTGTTAGGGAGGTGAATGCAAGAGTTTTGGAAAGAGGGGCAAGTATGAAGTCTGTTGGGGATGAGAGAGCTTGGGAAGTGAGTCAGTTGTTGTTCGCTGATGATACAGCGCTGGTGGCTGATTCATGTGAGAAACTGCAGAAGCTGGTGACTGAGTTTGGTAAAGTGTGTGAAAGAAGAAAGTTAAGAGTAAATGTGAATAAGAGCAAGGTTATTAGGTACAGTAGGGTTGAGGGTCAAGTCAATTGGGAGGTGAGTTTGAATGGAGAAAAACTGGAGGAAGTGAAGTGTTTTAGATATCTGGGAGTGGATCTGGCAGCGGATGGAACCATGGAAGCGGAAGTGGATCATAGGGTGGGGGAGGGGGCGAAAATTCTGGGGGCCTTGAAGAATGTGTGGAAGTCGAGAACATTATCTCGGAAAGCAAAAATGGGTATGTTTGAAGGAATAGTGGTTCCAACAATGTTGTATGGTTGCGAGGCGTGGACTATGGATAGAGTTGTGCACAGGAGGATGGATGTGCTGGAAATGAGATGTTTGAGGACAATGTGTGGTGTGAGGTGGTTTGATCGAGTGAGTAACGTAAGGGTAAGAGAGATGTGTGGAAATAAAAAGAGCGTGGTTGAGAGAGCAGAAGAGGGTGTTTTGAAATGGTTTGGTCACATGGAGAGAATGAGTGAGGAAAGATTGACCAAGAGGATATATGTGTCGGAGGTGGAGGGAACGAGGAGAAGAGGGAGACCAAATTGGAGGTGGAAAGATGGAGTGAAAAAGATTTTGTGTGATCGGGGCCTGAACATGCAGGAGGGTGAAAGGAGGGCAAAGAATAGAGTGAATTGGAGCGATGTGGTATACCGGGGTTGACGTGCTGTCAGTGGATTGAATCAAGGCATGTGTATGGGGGTGGGTTGGGCCATTTCTTTCGTCTGTTTCCTTGCGCTACCTCGCAAATGTGGGAGACAGCGACAAAGCAAAAAAAAAAAAAAAAAAAAAAAAAAATATATATATATATATATATATATATATATATATATATATATATATATATATATATATATATATATATATATATATTATCCCTGGGGATAGGGATTAAGAATGCTTCCCACGTATTCCCTGCGTGTCGTAGAAGGCGACTAAAAGGGGAGGGAGCGGGGCGCTGGAAATCCTCATTTTTTTTTTTTTAATTTTCCAAAGGAAGGAACAGAGAATTGGGCCAGGTGAGGGTATTCCCTCGGAGGCCCAGTCCTCTGTTCTTGGTGCCACCTCGCTAATGCGGGAAATGGCGAATAGTTTAAAAGAATATATATATATATATATTTTTTTTTTTTTTTTTTTTTCATACTATCCGCCATTTCCCACAACAGCGAGGTAGCGTTAAGAACAGAGGACTGGGCCTTTGAGGAAATATCCTCACATATATATATTGTTGTTTAATTTGTTTATGGATGGGGTTGTTAGGGAGGTGAATGCAGGAGTTTTGGAAAGAGGGGCAAGTATGAAGTCTGTTGGGCATGAGAGAGCTTGGGAAGTGAGTCAGTTGTTGTTCACTGATGATACAGCGCTGGTGGCTGATTCATCTGAGAAACTGCAGAAGCTGGTGACTGAGTTTGGTAAAGTGTGCGAAAGAAGAAAGTTAAGAGTAAATGTGAATAACAGCAAGGTTATTAGGTACAGTAGGGTTGAGGGTCAAGTCAATTGGGAGGTAAGTTTGAATGGGGAAATACTGGAGGAAGTAAAGTGTTTTAGATATCTGGGAGTGGATCTGGCAGCGGATGGAACCATGGAAGCGGAAGTGGATCATAGGGTGGGGGAGGGGGTGAAAATTCTGTGAGCCTTGAAGAATGTGTGGAAGTCGAGAACATTATCTCGGAAAGCAAAAATGGGTATGTTTGAAGGAATAGTGGTTCCAACAATGTTGTATGTTTGCGAGGCATGGGCTATGGATAGAGTTGTGCGCAGGAGGATGGATGTGCTTGAAATGAGATGTTTGAGGACAATGTGTGGTGTGAGATGGTTTGATCGAGTAAGTAACGTAAGGGTAAGAGAGATGTAAGGAAATAAAAAGAGCGTGGTTGAGAGAGCAGAAGAGGGTGTTTTGAAATGGTTTGGGCACATGGAGAGAATGAGTGAGGAAAGATTGACCAAGAGGATATATGTGTCGGAGGTGGAGGGAACGAGGAGAAGTGGGAGACCAAATTGGAGGTGGAAAGATGGAGTGAAAAAGATTTTGTATGATCGGGGCCTGGACATGCAGGAGGGTGAAAAGAGGGCAAGGAATAGAATGAATTGGATCGATGTGGTATACCGGGGTTGACGTGCTGTCAGTGGATTGAATCGGGGCATGTGAAGCGTCTGGGGTAAACCATGGAAAGCTGTGTAGGTATGTATATTTGCGTGTGTGGACGTATGTATATACATGTGTATGGGGGTGGGTTGGGCCATTTCTTTCGTCTGTTTCCTTGCGCTTCCCCGCAAACGTGGGAGACAGCGACAAAGCAAAAAAAAAATATATATATATATATATATATATATATATATATATATATATAGAGAGAGAGAGAGAGAGAGAGAGAGAGAGAGAGAGAGAGAGAGAGAGAGTGGGAGGTGGGTTGATTAGAAAGGGTAGTGAGTGGTGGGATGAAGAAGTAAGATTATTAGTGAAAGAGAAGAGAGAGGCATTTGGACGATTTTTGCAGGGAAAAAATGCAACTGAGCGGGAGATGTATAAAAGAAAGAGACAGGAGGTCAAGAGAAAGGTACAAGAGGTGAAAAAGAGGGCAAATGAGAGTTGGGGTGAGAGAGTATCATTAAATTCTACGGAGAATAAAAAGATGTTCTGGAAGGAGGTAAATAAAGTGCGTAAGACAAGGGAAAAAAAGGGGAACTTCACTGAAGGGCGCAAATGGGGAGGTGATAACAAGTAGTGGTGATGTGAGAAGGAGATGGAGTGAGTATTTTGAAGGTTTGTTGAATGTGTTTGATGATAGAGTGGAAGATATAGGGTGTTTTGGTCGAGGTGGTGTGCAAAGTGAGAGGGTTAGGGAAAATGATTTGGTAAACAGAGAAGAGGTAGTAAAAGCTTTGCGGAAGATGAAAGCTGGCAAGGCAGCAGGTTTGGATGATATTGCAGTGGAATTTATTAAAAAAGGGGGTGACTGTATTATTGACTGGTTGGTAAGGTTATTTAATGTATGGATGACTCATGGTGAGGTGCCTGAGGATTGGCAGAATGCATGCATAGTGCCATTGTACAAAGGCAAAGGGGATAAGAGTGAGTGCTCAAATTACAGAGGTATAAGTTTGTTGAGTATTCCTGGTAAATTATATGGGAGGGTATTGATTGAGAGGGTGAAGGCATGTACAGAGCATCAGATTGGGGAAGAGCAGTGTGGTTTCAGAAGTGGTAGAGGATGTGTGGATCAGGTGTTTCCTTTGAAGAATGTATGTGAGAAATACTTAGAAAAGCAAGTGGATTTGTATGTAGCATTTATGGATCTGGAGAAGGCATATGATAGAGTTGATAGAGATGCTCTGTGGAAGGTATTAAGAATATATGGTGTGGGAGGCAAGTTGTTAGAAGCAGTGAAAAGTTTTCATCGAGGCTGTAAGGCATGTGTATGTGTAGGAAGAGAGGAAAGTGATTGGTTCTCAGTGAATGTAGGTTTGCGGCAGGGGTGTGTGATGTCTCCATGGTTGTTTAATTTGTTTATGGATGGGGTTGTTAGGGAGGTAAATGCAAGAGTTTTGAGAAGAGGGGCAAGTATGAAGTCTGTTGGGGATGAGAGAGCTTGGGAAGTGAGTCAGTTGTTGTTCGCTGATGATACAGCGCTGGTGGCTGATTCACGTGAGAAACTGCAGAAGCTGGTGACTGAGTTTGGTAAAGTGTGTGAAAGAAGAAAGTTAAGAGTAAATGTGAATAAGAGCAAGGTAATTAGGTACAGTAGGGTTGAGGGTCAAGTCAATTGGGAGGTAAGTTTGAATGGAGAAAATGTGGAGGAAGTAAAGTGTTTTAGATATCTGGGAGTGGATCTGGCAGCGGATGGAACCATGGAAGCGGAAGTGGATCATAGGATGGGGGAGGGGGCGAAAATCCTGGGAGCCTTGAAGAACGTGTGGAAGTCGAGAACATTATCTCGGAAAGCAAAAATGGGCATGTTTGAAGGAATAGTGGTTCCAACAATGTTGTATGGTTGCGAGGCGTGGGCTATGGATAGAGTTGTGCGCAGGAGGATGGATGTGCTGGAAATGAGATGTTTGAGGACAATGTGTGGTGTGAGGTGGTAAGTAACGTAAGGGTAAGAGAGATGTGTGGAAATAAAAAGAGCGTGGTTGAGAGAGCAGAAGAGGGTGTTTTGAAATGGTTTGGGCACATGGAGAGAATGAGTGAGGAAAGATTGACCAAGAGGATATATGTGTCGGAGGTGGAGGGAACGAGGAGAAGTGGGAGACCAAATTGGAGGTGGAAAGATGGAGTGAAAAAGATTTTGTGTGATCGGGGCCTGAACATGCAGGAGGGTGAAAGGAGGGCAAGGAATAGAGTGAATTGGATCGATGTGGTATACCGGGGTTGACATGCTGTCAGTGGATTGAATCAAGGCATGTGAAGCATCTGGGGTAAACCATGGAAAGCTGTGTAGGTATGTATATTTGCGTGTGTGGACGTATGTATATACATGTGAATGGGGGTGCGTTGGGCCATTTCTTTCGTCTGTTTCCTTGCGCTACCTCGCAAACGCGGGAGACAGCGACAAAAAAAAAAAAAAAAAAATATATATATATATATATATATATATATATATATATATATATATATATATATATATATAGGGTGAGGGAGGGGGCTAAAATTCTGGGAGCCTTGAAGAATGTTTGGAAGTCGAGAACATCATCTCGGAAAGCAAAAATGGGTATGTTTGAAGGAATAGTGGTTCCAACAATGTTGTATGGTTGTGAGGCGTTGGCTATGGATAGAGTTGTGTGCAGGAGGGTGGATGTGCTGGAAATGAGATGTTTGAGGACAATATGTGGTGTGAGGTGGTTTGATCGAGTAAGTAATGTAAGGGTGAGAGAGATGTGTGGAAATAAAAAGAGTGTGGTTGAGAGAGCAGAAGAGGGTGTTTTGAAATGGTTTGGTCACATGGAGAGAATGAGTGAGGAAAGATTGACCAAGAGGATATATGTGTCAGAGGTGGAGGGAACGAGAAGTGGGAGACCAAATTGGAGGTGGAAAGATGGAGTGAAAAAGATTTTGAGTGATCGGGGCCTGAACATGCAGGAGGGTGAAAGGCGTGCAAGGAATAGAGTGAATTGGAACGATGTGGTATACCGGGGTCAACGTGCTGTCAATGGATTGAACCAGGGCATGTGAAGCGTCTGGGGTAAACCATGGAAAGCTGTGTAGGTATGTATATTTGCGTGTGTGGACGTATGTATATACATGTGTATGGGGGTGGGTTGGGCCATTTCTTTCGTCTGTTTCCTTGCGCTACCTCACAAACGCGGGAGACAGCGGCAAAAAAAAAAAAAAATATATATATATATATATATATATATATATATATATATATACATATATATATATATATATAGGGTGTGGGAGGGGGCGAAAATCCTGGGGGCCTTGAAGAATGTGTGGAAGTCGAGAACATTATCTCGGAAAGCAAAAATGGGTATGTTTGAAGGAATAGTGGTTCCAACAATGTTGTATGGTTGCGAGGCGTGGGCTATGGATAGAGTTGTGCGCAGGAGGATGGATGTGCTGGAAATGAGATGTTTGAGGACAATGTGTGGTGTGAGGTGGTTTGATCGAGTGAGTAACGTAAGGGTGAGAGAGATGTGTGGAAATAAAAAGAGCGTGGTTGAGAGAGCAGAAGAGGGTGTTTTGAAGTGGTTTGGGCACATGGAGAGGATGAGTGAGGAAAGATTGACCAAGAGGATATATGTGTCGGAGGTGGAGGGAACAAGGAGAAGAGGGAGACCAAATTGGAGGTGGAAAGATGGAGTGAAAAAGATTTTGTGTGATCGGGGCCTGAACATGCAGGAGGGTGAAAGGAGGGCAAGGAATAGAGTGAATTGGAGCGATGTGGTATACCGGGGTTGACGTGCTGTCAGTGGATTGAAGCAAGGCATGTGAAGCGTCTGGGGTAAACCATGGAAAGCTGTGTAGGTATGTATATTTGCGTGTGTGGACGTATGTATATACATGTGTATGGGGGGGGTTGGGCCATTTCTTTCGTCTGTTTCCTTGCGCTACCTCGCAAACGCGGGAGACAGCGACAAAGTATAATAAAAAAAAAAAAATATATATATATATATATATATATATATATATATATATATATATATATATATTATCCCTGGGGATAGGGGAGAAAGAATACTTCCCACGTATTCCCTGCGTGTCGTAGAAGGCGACTAAAAGGGGAGGGAGCGGGTGGCTGGAAATCCTCTCCTTTCTTGTTTTTTTTAATTTTCCAAAAGAAGGAACAGAGAAGGGGGTCAGGTGAGGATATTCCTTCTAAGGCAAATAGTATGAAAAAAAAAAAAATATATATATATATATATATTATCCCTGGGGATAGGGGAGAAAGAATACTTCCCACGTGTTCCCTGCGTGTCGTAGAAGGCGACTAAAAGGGGAGGGAGCGGGGGGGCTAGAAATCCTCCCCTCTCATTTTTTTTTCTTTTTTTTTCTTTTAATTTTCCAAAAGAAGGAATAGAGAAGGGGCCCAGGTGAGGATATTCCCTCAAAGGCCCAGTCCTCTGTTCTTGAGGCTACCTCGCTAACGCGGGAAATGGGAAATAGTTTGAAAAAAAAAATAAATAAAATATATATATATATATTCTTTTCTTTCTTTCAAACTATTTGCTCTTTCCCGCATTAGCGAGGTAGCGTTGAGAACAGAGGACTGGGCCTTTGAGGGAATATCCTCATCCTCACCTGGCCCCCTTCTCTGTTCCTTCTTTTCAAAAATTAAAAAAAAAAAAAAAAACGAGAGGGGAGAATTTGCAGCCACCCGCTGGAATATATATATATATATATATATATTATTTATTTATTTTGCTTTGTTGCTGTCTCCCGCATTTGCGAGGTAGCACAAGGAAACAGACGAAAGAAATGGAGCAACCCACCCCCATACACATGTATATACATACACGTCCACACACGCAAATATACATACCTATACATCTCAATGTACACATATACATACACACACAGACACATACATATATACCCATGTACACAATTCACACTGTCTGCCTTTATTCATTCCCATCGCCACCTCGCCACACATGGAATACCATCCCCCTCCCCCCTCATGTGTGCGAGGTAGCGCTAGGAAAAGACAACAAAGGCCCTATTCATTCACACTCAGTCTCTAGCTGTCATGCAGTAGTGCCCGAAACCACAGCTCCCTTTCCACATCAAGGCCCCACACAACTTTCCATGGTTTACCCCAGACGCTTCATATGCCCTGGTTCAATCCATTGACAGCATGTCATATATATATATATATATATATATATTTCTTTTTTTTTTTTTTTTTTTGATTTGTCGCTGTCTCCTGCGTTTGCGAGGTAGCGCAAGGAAACAGACGAAAGAAATGGCCCAACCCACCCCCATACACATGTATATACATACGTCCACACACGCAAATATACATACCTACACAGCTTTCCATGGTTTTCCCCAGACGCTTCACATGCCTTGATTCAATCCACTGACAGCACGTCAACCCCGGTATACCACATCGCTCCAATTCACTCTATTCCTTGCCCTCCTTTCACCCTCCTGCATGTTCAGGCCCCGATCACACAAAATCTTTTTCACTCCATCTTTCCACCTCCAATTTGGTCTCCCTCTTCTCCTCGTTCCCTCCACCTCCGACACATATATCCTCTTGGTCAATCTTTCCTCACTCATTCTCTCCATGTGCCCAAACCATTTCAAAACACCCTCTTCTGCTCTCTCAACCACGCTCTTTTTATTTCCACACATCTCTCTTACCCTTACGTTACTTACTCGATCAAACCACCTCACACCACACATTGTCCTCAAACATCTCATTTCCAGCACATCCATCCTCCTGCGCACAACTCTATCCATAGCCCACGCCTCGCAACCATACAACATTGTTGGAACCACTATTCCTTCAAACATACCCAGTTTTGCTTTCTGAGATAATGTTCTCGACTTCCAGACATTCTTCAAGGCTCCCAGAATTTTCGCCCCCTCCCCCACCCTATGATCCACTTCCGCTTCCATGGTTCCATCCGCTGCCAGATCCACTCCCAGATATCTAAAACACTTCACTTCCTCCAGTTTTTCTCCATTCAAACTCACCTCCCACTTGAATTGACCCTCAACCCTACTGTACCTAATAACCTTGCTCTTATTCACATTTACTCTTAACTTTCTTCTTTCACACACTTTACCAAACTCAGTCACCAGCTTCTGCAGTTTCTCACATGAATCAGCCACCAGCGCTGTATCATCAGTGAACAACAACTGACTCACTTCCCAAGCTCTCTCATCCCCAACAGACTTCATACTTGCCCCTCTTTCCAAAACTCTTGCATTCACCTCCCTAACAACCCCATCCATAAACAAATTAAACAACCATGGAGACATCACACACCCCTGCCGCAAACCTACATTCACTGAGAACCAATCACTTTCCTCTCTTCCTACACGTACACATGCCTTACATCCTCGATAAAAACTTTTCACTGCTTCTAACAACTTGCCTCCCACACCATATATTCTTAATACCTTCCACAGAGCATCTCTATCAACTCTATCATATGCCTTCTCCAGATCCATAAATGCTACATACAAATCCATATATATATATATATATATATATATATATATATATATATATATATATATTTTCTTTTTTTTATACTTTGTCGCTGTCTCCCGCGTTTGCGAGGTAGCGCAAGGAAACAGACGAAAGAAATGGCCCAACCCCCCCATACACATGTATATACATATGTCCACACACGCAAATATACATACCTACACAGCTTTCCATGGTTTACCCCAGACGTTTCACATGCCTTGATTCAATCCACTGACAGCACGTCAACCCCGGTATACCACATCGCTCCAATTCACTCTATTCCTTGCCCTCCTTTCACCCTCCTGCATGTTCAGGCCCCGATCACACAAAATCTTTTTCACTCCATCTTTCCACCTCCAATTTGGTCTCCCTCTTCTCCTCGTTCCCTCCACCTCCGACACATATATCCTCTTGGTCAATCTTTCCTCACTCATTCTCTCCATGTGCCCAAACCACTTCAAAACACCCTCTTCTGCTCTCTCAACCACACTCTTTTTATTTCCACACATCTCTCTTACCCTTACGTTACTTACCACCTCACACCACACATTGTCCTCAAACATCTCATTTCCAGCACATCCATCCTCCTGCGCACAACTCTATCCATAGCCCACGCCTCGCAACCATACAACATTGTTGGAACCACTATTCCTTCAAACATACCCATTTTTGCTTTCCGAGATAATGTTCTCGACTTCCACACATTCTTCAAGGCCCCCAGAATTTTCGCCCCCTCCCCCACCCTATGATCCACTTCCACTTCCATGGTTCCATCCGCTGCCAGATCCACTCCCAGATATCTAAAACACTTCACTTCCTCCAGTTTTTCTCCATTCAAACTCACCTCCCAATTGACTTGACCCTCAACCCTACTGTACCTAATAACCTTGCTCTTATTCACATTTATATATTTTATTTATCTATTTTGCTTTGTCGCTGTCTCCTGCATTAGCGAGGTAGCGCAAGGAAACAGACCAAAGAATGGCCCAACCCACCCACATACACATGTATATACATAGACGTCTACACACAGAGATATATATATCTATACATCTTAACGTATACATATATATATATGTATATATACACACACAGAGACATATACATATATATACACATGTACATAATTCATAACGTCTACCTTTATTCATTCCCATCGCCACCACACCACTAATGAAATAACAACCCCCTCCCCCCACATGTACGTGAGGTAGCGCTAGGAAAAGACAACAAAGGCCACATTCGTTCACACTCAGTCTATAGCTGTCATGTATAATGCACCGAACCCACAGCCACCTTTCCACATCCAGGCCCCACAAAACTTTCCATGGTTTACCCCAGATGCTTCACACGCCCTGGTTCAATCCATTGACAGCATGTCGACCCCGGTATACCACATTGTTCCAATTCACTTTATTGCTTGCACGCCTTTCACCCTCCTGCATGTTCAGGCCCTGATCACTCAAAATTTTTTTTTCACTCCATCTTTCCACCTCCAATTTGATCTCCCACTTCTCGTTCCCTCCACCTCTTACACATATATCCTCTTGGTCAATCTTTCCTCACTCATTCTCTCCATGTGACCAAACCATTTCAAAACACCCTCTTCTGCTCTCTCAACCACACTCTTTTTATTACCACACATCTCTCTTACCCTATTATTACTTAATCGATCAAACCACCTCACACCACATATTGTCCTCAAACATCTCATTTCCAGCACATCCACCCTTCTCCGGAGAACTCTATGTATAGCCCATGCCTTGCAACCATATAACATTGTTGGAACCACTATTCCTTCAAACATACCCATTTTTGCTTTCCGAGATAATGTTCTCGGCTTCCACACATTCTTCAAGGCTCCTAGAATTTTCACCCCCACCCTATGATTCACTTCCGCTTCCATGGTTCCATCCGCTGCCAAATCCACTCCCAGATATCTAAAACACTTTAATTCCTCCAGTTTTTCTCCATTCAAACTTACCTCCCAGTTGACTTGTCCCTCAACCCTACTGTACCTAATAACCTTGCTCTTATTCACATTTACTCTCAGCTTTCCTCTTTCACACACTTTACCAAAATTAGTCACCAGCTTCTGCAGTTTCTCACACGAATCAGCCACCAGCACTGTATCATCAGCAAACAACAACTGACTCACTTCCCAAGCTCTCTCATCCACAACAGACTTCATACTTGCCCCTCTTTCCAAAACTCTTGCATTCACCTCCCTAACAACCCATTCATAAACAAACTAAACAACCATGGAGATATCAAACACCCACGCCATAAACTAACATTCACTGAGAACCAATCACTTTCCTCTCTTCCTACACGTACACATGCCTTACATCCTCGATAAAAACTTTTCACTGCTTCTAACAACTTCACCCCTTAATACCTTCCACAGAGCACCTCTATCAACTCTATCATGTGCCTTCTCCAGATCCATAAATGCTACATACAAATCCATTTGCTTTTCTAAGTATTTCTCACATACATTCTTCAAAGCAAACACCTGATCCACACATCCTCAGCCACTTCTGAAATCATACTGCTCTTCCCCAATCTAATGCTCTGTACATGCCTTCACCCTCTCAATCAATACCCTCCCATATAATTTACCAGGAATACTCAACAAACTTATACCTCTGTAATTTGAGCACTCACTTTTATCCCCTTTGCCTTTGTACAATGGCACTATGCAAGCATTCCGCCAATCCTCAGGCACCTCACCATGAGTCATACATACATTAAATAACCTTATCAATCAGTCAAAAATACAGTCACCCCCTTCTTTAATAAATTCCACTGCAATACCATGCAAACCTGCTGCCTTGCTGGCTTTCATCTTCCGCAAAGCTTTTACTACCTCTCCTCTGTTTACCAAATCATTTTCCCTAACCCTCTCACTTTGCACACCACTTCGACCAAAATACCCTATATCTGCCACTCTATCATCAAACACATTCAACAAACCTTCAAAATACTCACTCTATCTCCTTCTCACATCACCACTACATGTTATCAACTCCCCATTACCCCCTTCACTGAAGTTCCCATTTGTTCCCTTGTCTTACGCACTTTATTTACCTCCTTCCTAAACATCTTTTTATTCTGCCTAAAATTTAATGATACTCTCTCAACCCAACTCTCGTTCGCCCTCTTTTTCACCTATTGCACCTTTCTCTTGACCTCCTGCCTCTTTCTTTTATAGATCTCCCAGTCATTTGCATTATTTCCCTGCAAAAATCGTCTAAATGCCTCTCTCTTCTCTTTCACTAACAATCTTACTTCTTCATCCCACCACTCACTACCCTTTCTCATCTGCCCACCTCCCACGCTTCTCATGCCACAAGCATCTTTTGCACAGGCCATCACAGCTTCCCTTAATACATCCCATTCCGACCTCACTCCCCTTATGTCCTTTGTTCTCACCTTTTTCCATTCTGTATTATGACTGTTTTCAGTCATAATATATGACAGCTAGAAAATGGATGTGAACAAACGAGGTATTTCCTTCATCTGTTCCCATTTACCTTGATAAAACAGGAAGTATGAAAGAAAAGAATCACACAAGTGAAGGGACCTTTGGTAAGGCTGTATCATTTCCAGATGATAAAAAAGTATATATTATTATCTACAAACTTCTCATTTCAAAGAAGTTCAATCTGTTTCTACTACTGAAGGTAATGCAGCTTTATTGCTGCAGGAGCAGATGGAAAAGGAGTCCTGAGTTTGTAAAATAATAATAATACTAAAACAATAGATACAGTTTATTATATGGCTTCCTAGGAATAGAGATATCACAGATATTAGGTAGGAGGCTCTGAAGACACTGCACCAGAGTTGCCCTCTGCCAGTTAAGGGTGAGGTACTACAAGGATAATAAGTGGCAACGGAGTTCACCAGTTATGGAGACTCATTTGTTGTCACCATCCCCTTGAGGGAGTTCCAGAAGGGAATGGGCATCAGATGGTAGATAGAGATAACTTTCTAAAGATCTTTTGGTCCTAAGCATTTTTTTGAACCATGATATACTTGAGTGTATAATTTCTTATGGCATCTAGGATATGCTAGATAATAAACTATATGTTAATCTTTATTTCATGTTTTTCTGATTACTTTATCATCTTGGCACCTAGGATATGCAAAACAAACCTACGGGCCCAACCACAAACCAAAAAATCCTACAAATTTAGTGTTGCTCTGATTTTAGTGTTTCTGGATTGGGAAGGTTCAACCTGAATAATAGTGAGGGTTTATATTTCCATTTACCTTATTAGCCAAGGGTGGTGTTGCAGGAGCTGTATGAATGTGATCCACAGTATCTCAATGGGAATGGAGAAATGATAATGAACAGATTGAAATTTGGCCATCAATAAAGAAAGAATAAGATCAAAAGACTTGATCACAAACTTAAAATGTCTAAACTAAATTGACAATGTTGGGAGTGAAGAGTTCTTCAAAAGATATACTGTGCAGAAAGAGCAGTAAGAAATTAAGCTCTAAACTTATCCCCAAAGAGCTGAGTGAATGTAAAATGTTTACTGATGACACTGTAAGTGTTGACTGGATAAATAAGTTTAAACAGTTGTAATACAGTAGAGAAAGATGAGAACCATCATGTGCAGAACTTTTTTTACTGTACAAATAGGTAAATACACATACACAATAGTGTAAATACTGGCAACATTTGCTAATTCAAAACTAGCTTTTGAACATTAACCATAAAATCATATCTCTATTAACTGCCTCACATCGTTCTTTCCCTTTAAGGACCTTTGTGCTCCCTTATTCTCCTAGCTACAAAATTTTTAAATTCCTTCATCCAAATAATTTTCCTAAGCAACTAAATTCCATACATTTACCTTTTTCTACAGCCTCCTAATGTTGTTATCTTTAGCACTTGAAAGGTTCTTTCCTCTTGAAGATTACATTCTCTCTCAGTACCAGTTCAAATGAAATGTAACATCACTAAGTATCACATGTCCTTTGCGCTGTCTCTACTTTGCATCTTTCCCATCAGTTGACCTACTCTAAAGACTTCTTTATATTACGTTCCTAGTACAACATGCAAACAAAAGATGGAATGACTGAAAGGGACATACAAATAACAGTCTGATATATTTATCATGAACCATTACAAATAAATTACAGATTGTGACCAGTAAAGAGAGAGAGCACAAACATAAAGCTCTTCTACAGCATCTGCACACCAACCATTCCTGTGGACATACAATTCATTCTAACATTTACCTATTCCTGCTCTCTGAGTTTATCTCATTCAAATTGAAGGCCAGATTGTGAGGAAAGATTATGTACTTGCATATCCAATCTGGATACTATAATCAATGTTCTGTATTGAAGAACAAGAAATATATAGTGAATAGGATGCTGGATAGGCACTAAGAGTGCTTTATACAAAGGTTTTCAAAATCAACAGAATATTTAGTCCATCAATTCATGTTCAGGATAAATGTTAATCTTTTATAGACAAAAAATATCTTTAACATCTGCAGAAAAAAATATTGTCATGTTAAATTTGTAGCTCAAAGCAGACAGAATGGAATAAATAACTAAAATCTGACTGGGTAACATTAACAAAAACAAAGCAATAAAAAGCTTAAGTTTTGTTAGCCTGATATATATGTAAAAGAAAATTGCTTTGGTTTAAATCCTCTTGCCTTTTAATACTAAATATAATCTTGATCTCACTTCATAATGTCAAGACTTCCAAAATGAAGCACACTAATCACTGCTAAAGTCCATCCATTTATATGTCATATGGCTCTGATAAGCTATATACAAATAATCAAACAGTGAATTAAATTATACTCAAAGCTATATCTACATGACTGACATTGGCTGTATGCATACTATACTATGAGGGTGCAATCTTCAACACAAAAGCAAATTTCATATATATATATATATATATATATATATATATATATATATATATATATATATATATATATATATATATATGCACACACACACACACACACACACACACACACACACACACAATGTTATTTACACAAAAGATCTCAACTGATTCAATCTCTTCTTATCTCTTTCATAATCACTGTACAAAACTTTGCATATTGTATGTACATATCTGACTGAGCAGTTTTTCTTGTGGTGTATACTTCAACTAACAATCACATGCAATCCTCCAACACTCTGTCACTGATTGACCATGTGGACAGTTGTCTGAAGTTTACCAAACGTATTTTTAGAACATAAGAAATATAATAATAATTAAGTTACATCTGTAAGTGATTAACATGATCATCTACTTGCTATATATACAGTATTGTACCATTTGTGGTAGACTTTAAAGAGGAGCCTTTAAAAAGGAAGACATTTCGTGACCTTCAATAATCATGTTTCAATTTTTGTAAATCAAAGTACACTGAAAAGGTCATATCAAAATCAAATAAAACCAAATTAAACCTTGAACCATAATCAAAGACTTATACTTTTTGTAGGTCAATAGTCTCCTCTCTGTAAAATCAAACATAACAGGGGCTCATGATAAAAATTACACATAAAAGTTATATTTACATAAAAATCAGGTGCATAATTGCAGGATGAAGTCTTACTTTTTAACAAAAAGTGTTCCATGTTAACCATGACAAATCCTTTTACAAATAAAGCAGTGTGATATATCTCATAAACTTCCCCTGATGGTAGTGTTTCCTGGTTGTGTATCAGTATAAACCAAATATGTGTAATTGAAGAATGGATTCTTTTAATGAAAAATCGACCAAGATAAGTCTAATGTGCCATACAATAGTAGATAAGCCAAAATTTAGCAGTCTGAGTTGTAAAATGCTTACTGGTATGACACTGAGAAAGTATTGGGACTAAATCATTTCAAATGAGATCATCTTGTTTAGTTATGTCATTATTCATCTGAACACTTACTTGGTTTGCTTGCAGGTAATATTCTTAAACATATAATCAGGATGCTGAAAATCTGTTAATTTTTACAAAACTTCCTGAATTCTTTCTGAAAATGGGTGTAAAAATTCATACCTAAGGTACAGGAAGTAGACATTTAACTGGTCAGTCCTTCAAAAGGAAGAATGTTCTAAAGAGACTTAGATACTAACATCACCTCTTTGCTCTTGTGGAACACAGTAGAAGAATAACAACAAAAAAGAATACAGGCAGCCTCAAAGATGTTTTGAAACCACAAATCTGTAATTATTCTACATTTCACCCTTCTAAAATCATGTATATGCTCTTTACCACCATTTCTCATTACTCTTCTTCCTGTTGAGCATATCTAACATAATAATTAATGCAGGAAAGTGGTGTCAGTTACCACAAGATTACCTAAAAGCAATCCTTGGAAGGGATTAGATTCATGGAATGTCCAATTAAATTATCATTACCTACATTCACAATTTGCTTTTGTCAATAATACAATAGAAAACTTACTCATTATGTACAGGGTTATACATTTACATACACAGGTAGATGTACATAAACACCAATACTTTTTGTTGAATTCATTAGTTTTGCAAATATATCAATACGACTCACATGTGTATATGTATTAACTTTTAATACTGATTACATCTTAAGACAGAGGAACAAATATTTGACCATTATTTGGCAGAAAGTCTAATTAATAAGTATGAGGAGATGGGTAATGCACTGGGTTTAACTAGCATATTAAATATTTTGTCACTCCCCATATAATGAGGAAACCTTTTATACACTTCATCAAATACTGGATGTATTACTTAAGAAGAATGGCATCTGTGCTAAGAAAGATTTTCACCAGGAAAGAAATTCTATATCCTGGGAAGTTAAAAAGTGCTTGTCTCACTATCTTGTTCTTTATGGGTGCTATATGAGTTTTTCTTCACTTGTTCATTTTCCTTAAATTATATAGCCATCTAACCATACAGCATGTAAAGGTATGCAAGATAAAGATGAATAGATAAAACAGTTTCCTGGACATAAAACAGATGCAACCTTTGCTTTTAAGGCATCAGGACTGGGTTATCAAGATTTTAACACTTTTGCTGCAGCAGTCTTAATTTCTACTGTATCCTTTGCTTGTAGGATATTCTCAAGCATTCAACAAATATATCTCCATAAATTTGTTATAAATTTGTTTAATTTTCCAGAAGATGGAATACGGCATGGGCCAGGTGAGGATTTTTCTCTCTGATGCTCAGTCATCTGTTCTTGATGCTACCTCAATAATGCGGGGAATGGCGAATATGTATGAAAAATAATTTTTTTATTATGATCAACAAGAATATAATTTTCTACACATAATGATGTACAACTCAACCTGATGGAACATTGTTTATCTGTGATATGCACCCTTCAACCAGCTGCTCCACTGCCAGGTGTGTCAAGTACTTAAGAAGTACTGTCCAGCATATGTTTTAAGAATGTGCGACATTTCTGAAAGTGTTTTAGACACAAACATGGGTCTCCCTAACAACTAATACTTAACAAAAATATCAGAGCTTCATAATGTATTACAAAATGTGAGGGGTGCAAATCATATACATGCCTCTTGACATTTCCACATCAACTAACCAGGGTATGGAAAAATTTAGATTGTAACATCTCATAAAAATATGTGGAATGCCTCTGCAGGTATCAATGGCAGCATGTTTCACCTTTAGTAGAGGTGGCCAAGTAAAGCAATATAATTGCATACAACCCAGCCACAGTGAAGAGAGAGAGAGAAAAATGATGTGGCGCATACGGCATGGCCGTAATGAATGAGTAAATTCTCATACCAATCTTACTTCACTCATAAAATAAGTTGAGCTAAATCTTTGTCACTTGAAAGGATGGATCCCACCAAATGGAAAACAGTAACACAGATGCCAGCTTCAGTGTCATATTTTATACATATATATCTTTTTTCAAACTATTCGCCATTTCTCGCATTAGCGAGGTAGCGTTAAGAACAGAGGACTGGGCCTTTGAGGGAATACCCTCACCTGGCCCAATTCTCTGTTCCTTCTTTTGGAAAATTAAAAAAAACGAGAGGGGAGGATTTCCAGCCCCCCACTCCCTCCCCTTTTAGTCGCCTTCTACGACATGCAGGGAATACGTGGGAAGTATTCTTTCTCCCCTATCCCCAGGGATAATACATATATATATATATATATATATATATATATATATATATATATATATATATATATATATATATATATATATATTTTTTTTTTTTTTTTTTTTTTTTTTATACTTTGTCGCTGTCTCCCGCGTTTGCGAGGTAGCGCAAGGAAACAGACGAAAGAAATGGCCCAACCCCCCCCCATACACATGTACATACACACGTCCACACACACAAATATACATACCTACACAGCTTTCCATGGTTTACCCCGGACGCTTCACATGCCTTGATTCAATCCACTGACAGCACGTCAACCCCTGTATACCACATCGCTCCAATTCACTCTATTCCTTGCCCTCCTTTCACCCTCCTGCATGTTCAGGCCCCGATCACACAAAATCTTTTTCACTCCATCTTTCCACCTCCAATTTGGTCTCCCTCTTCTCCTCGTTCCCTCCACCTCCGACACATATATCCTCTTGGTCAATCTTTCCTCACTCATTCTCTCCATGTGCCCAAACCATTTTAAAACACCCTCTTCTGCTCTCTCAACCACGCTCTTTTTATTTCCACACATCTCTCTTACCCTTACGTTACTTACTCGATCAAACCACCTCACACCACACATTGTCCTCAAACATCTCATTTCCAGCACATCCATCCTCCTGCGCACAACTCTATCCATAGCCCACGCCTCGCAACCATACAACATTGTTGGAACTACTATTCCTTCAAACATACCCATTTTTGCTTTCCGGGATAATGTTCTCGACTTCCACACATTTTTCAAGGCTCCCAAAATTTTCGCCCCCTCCCCCACCCTATGATCCACTTCCGCTTCCATGGTTCCATCCGCTGACAGATCCACTCCCAGATATCTAAAACACTTCACTTCCTCCAGTTTTTCACCATTCAAACTCACCTCCCAATTGACTTGACCCTCAACCCTACTGTACCTAATAACCTTGCTCTTATTCACATTTACTCTTAACTTTCTTCTTCCACACACTTTACCAAACTCCGTCACCAGCTTCTGCAGTTTCTCACATGAATCCGCCACCAGCGCTGTATCATCAGCGAACAACAACTGACTCACTTCCCAAGCTCTCTCATCCCCAACAGACTTCATACTTGCCCCTCTTTCCAAGACTCTTGCATTTACCTCCCTAACAACCCCATCCATAAACAAATTAAACAACCATGGAGACATCACACACCCCTGCCGCAAACCTACATTCACTGAGAACCAATCACTTTCCTCTCTTCCTACACGTACACATGCCTTACATCCTCGATAAAAACTTTTCACTGCTTCTAACAACTTGCCTCCCACACCATATATTCTTAATACCTTCCACAGAGCATCTCTATCAACTCTATCATATGCCTTCTCCAGATCCATAAATGCTACATACAAATCCATTTGCTTTTCTAAGTATTTCTCACATACATTCTTCAAAGCAAACACCTGATCCACACATCCTCTACCACTTCTGAAACCACACTGCTCTTCCCCAATCTGATGCTCTGTACATGCCTTCACCCTCTCAATCAATACCCTCCCATATAATTTACCAGGAATACTCAACAAACTTATACCTCTGTAATTTGAGCACTCACTCTTATCCCCTTTGCCTTTGTACAATGGCACTATGCACGCATTCCGCCAATCCTCAGGCACCTCACCATGAGTCATACATACATTAAATAACCTTACCAACCAGTCAACAATACAGTCACCCCCTTTTTTAATAAATTCCACAGCAATACCATCCAAACCTGCTGCCTTGCCGGCTTTCATCTTCCGCAAAGCTTTTACTACCTCTTCTCTGTTTACCAAATCATTTTCCCTAACCCTCTCACTTTGCACACCACCTCGACCCAAACACCCTATATCTGCCACTCTGTCATCAGACACATTCAACAAACCTTCAAAATACTCATTCCATCTCCTTCTCACATCACCACTACTTGTTATCACCTCCCCATTTGCGCCCTTCACTGAAGTTCCCATTTGCTCCCTTGTCTTACGCACCCTATTTACCTCCTTCCAGAACATCTTTTTATTCTCCCTAAAATTTACTGATAGTCTCTCACCCCAACTCTCATTTGCCCTTTTTTTCACCTCTTGCACCTTTCTCTTGACCTCCTGTCTCTTTCTTTTATACTTCTCCCACTCAATTGCATTTTTTCCCTGCAAAAATCGTCCAAATGCCTCTCTCTTCTCTTTCACTAATACTCTTACTTCTTCATCCCACCACTCACTACCCTTTCTAAACAGCCCACCTCCCACTCTTCTCATGCCACAAGCATCTTTTGCACAATCCATCACTGATTCCCTAAATACATCCCATTCCTCCCCCACTCCCCTTACTTCCATTGTTCTCACCTTTTTCCATTCTGTACATAGTCTCTCCTGATACTTCTTCACACAGGTCTCCTTCCCAAGCTCACTTACTCTCACCACCTTCTTCACCCCAACATTCACTCTTCTTTTCTGAAAACCCATACTAATCTTCACCTTAGCCTCCACAAGATAATGATCAGACATCCCTCCAGTTGCACCTCTCAGCACATTGACATCCAAAAGTCTCTCTTTCGCACGCCTGTCAATTAACACGTAATCCAATAATGCTCTCTGGCCATCTCTCCTACTTACATAAGTATACTTATGTATATCTCGCTTTTTAAACCAGGTATTCCCAATCATCAGTCCTTTTTCAGCACATAAATCTACAAGCTCTTCACCATTTCCATTTACAACACTGAACACCCCATGCATACCAATTATTCCCTCAACTGCCACATTACTCACCTTTGCATTCAAATCACCCATCACTATAACCCGGTCTCATGCATCAAAACCGCTAACACACTCATTTAGCTGCTCCCAAAACACTTGCCTCTCATGATCTTTCTTCTCATGCCCAGGTGCATATGCACCAATAATCACCCACCTCTCTCCATCAACTTTCAATTTTACCCATATTAATCGAGAATTTACTTTCTTACATTCTATCACATACTCCCACAACTCCTGTTTCAGGAGTATTGCTACTCCTTCCCTTGCTCTTGTCCTGGGGATAGGGGATTAAGAATACTTCCCACGTATTCCCTGCGTGTCGTAGAAGGCAACTAAAAGGGGAGGGAGCGGGGGGCTGGAAATCCTCTCCTCTCAATTCTTTTTAATTTTCCAAAAGAAGGAACAGAGAAGGGGACCAGGTGAGGATATTCCCTCAATGGCCCAGTCCTCTCTTCTTAACGCTACCTCGCTAACGCGGGAAATGGTGAATAGTTTGAAAAAATATATATATATATATATATATATATATATATATATATATATATATATATATATATATATATATATATATATATATTTTTTTTTTTTTTTATACTTTGTCGCTGTCTCCCGCGTTTGCGAGGTAGCGCAAGGAAACAGACGAAAGAAATGGCCCAACCCCCCCCATACACATGTACATACACACGTCCACACACGCAAATATACATACCTACACAGCTTTCCATGGTTTACCCCAGATGCTTCACATGCCTTGATTCAATCCACTGACAGCACGTCAACCCCTGTATACCACATCGCTCCAATTCACTCTATTCCTTGCCCTCCTTTCACCCTCCTGCATGTTCAGGCCCCGATCACACAAAATCTTTTTCACTCCATCTTTCCACCTCCAATTTGGTCTCCCTCTTCTCCTTGTTCCCTCCACCTCCGACACATATATCCTCTTGGTCAATCTTTCCTCACTCATTCTCTCCATGTGCCCAAACCATTTCAAAACACCCTCTTCTGCTCTCTCAACCACGCTCTTTTTATTTCCACACATCTCTCTTACCCTTACGTTACTTACTCGATCAAACCACCTCACACCACACATTTTCCTCAAACATCTCATTTCCAGCACATCCATCCTCCTGCGCACATCTCTATCCATAGCCCACGCCTCGCAACCATACAACATTGTTGGAACCACTATTCCTTCAAACATACCCATTTTTGCTTTCCGAGATAATGTTCTCGACTTCCACACATTTTTCAAGGCTCCCAAAATTTTCGCCCCCTCCCCCACCCTATGATCCACTTCCGCTTCCATGGTTCCATCCGCTGACAGATCCACTCCCAGATATCTAAAACACTTCACTTCCTCCAGTTTTTCTCCATTCAAACTCATACATATATATATATATATATATATATATATATATATATATATATATATATATTATCCCTGGGGATAGGGGATTAAGAATACTTCCCACGTATTCCCTGCGTGTCGTAGAAGGCGACTAAAAGGGGAGGGAGCGGGGGGCTGGAAATCCTCCCCTCTCATTTTTTTTTTAATTTTCCAAAAGAAGGAACAGAGGGGGCCAGGTGAGGATATTCCAAAAGAGGCCCAATCCTCTGTTCCTAGCGCTACCTCGCTAATGCAGGAAATGGCGAATAGTTTGAAAGAAAAGAAAGATATATATATATATATATATATATATATATATATATATATATATATATATATATATATATATATATATATATATATATTTTGCTTTGTCGCTGTCTCCCGCGTTTGCGAGGTAGCACAAGAAAACAGACAAAAGAATGGCCCAACCTACATACACGTGTATATACATACACGCTGACACACGCAAATATACATACCTATACATCTCAAAGTATACATATATATGTACAGACACACAGACAGACATATATACACATGTATGTAATTCATAGTCTGCCTTTTTTCATTCCCATTGCCACCACACAACACACGAAATAACAACCCCCTTCCCCCCTCATGTGCGCAAGGTAGCGCTAGGAAAAGACAACAAAAGCCCCATTCGTTCACACTCAGACTCTAGCTGTCATGTAATAATGCACCGAAACCACAGCTCCCTCTCCACATCCAGGCCCCAAAGAACATTCCATGATTTACCCCAGACTCTTCACATGCCCTGGTTCAATCCATTGACAGCACGTCGTCCCCGGTATACCACATCGTTCCAATTCACTCTATTCCTCGCACGCCTTTCACCCTCCTGCATGTTCAGGCCCCGATCACTCAAAATCTTTTTCACTCCATCTTTCCACCTCCAATTTGGTCTCCGACTTCTCGTTCCCTCCACCTCTGACACATATATCCTCTTGGTCAATCTTTCCTCACTCATTCTCTCCATGTGACCAAACCATTTCAAAACACCCTCTTCTGCTCTCTCAACCACACTCTTTTTATTATCACACATCTCTCTTACCCTATAATTACTTACTCGATCAAACCACCTCACACCACATATTGTCCTCAAACCTCTCATTTCCATCACATCCACCCTCCTGCGCACAACTCTATCCATAGCCCATGCCTCGCAACCATATAACATTGTTGGAACCACCATTCCTTCAAACATATCCATTTTTGCTTTCCGAGATAATATTCTCGACTTCCACACATTCTTCAATGCTCCCAGAACTTTTGCCCCTTCCCCCACCCTATGATTCCCCCACCCTATGGTTCCATCTGCTGCCAGATCCACTCCCAGATATCTAAAACACTTCACTTCCTTCAGTTTTTCTCCATTCAAACATACCTCCCAATTGACTTGTCCCTCAACCCTACTGCACCTAATAACCTTGCACTTATTCACATTTACTCTTAACTTTCTTCTTTCACACACTTTACCAAACTCAGTCACCAGCTTCTGCAGTCTCTCACATGAATCAGCCACCAGCGCTGTATCATCAGCGAATAACAACTGACTCACCTCCCAAGCTCTCTCATCCACAACAGACAGCATTCTTGCCCCTCTTTCCAAAACTCTTGCATTCACCTCCCTAACAACCCCATCCATAAACAAATTAACCATGGACACATCACACACCCCTGCTGCAAACCTACATTCACTGAGAACCAATCACTTTCCTTTCTTCCTACACGTACACATGCCACATCCTCGATAAAAACTTTTCACAGCTTCTAACAACTTGCTTCCCACACCATATATTCTTAATACCTTCCACAGAGCATCTCTATCAACTCTATCATATGCCTTCTCCAGATCCATAAATGCTACATACAAGTCCATTTGCTTTTCTAATTACTTCCCACATACATTCTTCAAAGCAAACACCTGTTCCACACATCCTCTACCACTTCTGAAACCACACTGCTCCTTCCCGATCTGATGCTCTGTACATGCCTTCATCCTCTCAATCAATACCCTCCCACATAATTTTCCAGGAATACTCAACAAACTTATACCTCTGTAATTTGAGCATTCACTTTTATCCCCTTTGCCTTTGTACAATGGCACTATGCAAGCATTCTGCCAATCCTCAGGCACCTCATCATGAGTCATACATACATTAAGTAACCTTACCAACCAGTCAACAATGCAGTCACCCCCTTTTTTAATAAATTCCACTGCAATACCATCCAAACACACAGCCTTACCAGCTTTCATCTTCTGCAAAGCTTTTACTACCTCCTTTCTGTTTACCAAATCATTCTCCCTAACCCTCACACTTTGCACACCACCTCGACCAAAACACCCTATATCTGCCACTCTATCATCAAACACATTCAACAAACCTTCAAAATACTCACTCCATCTCCTTCTCACATCACCACTACTTGTTATCACCTCCCCATTGGCCCCCTTCACTGAATATATATATATATATATATATATATATATATATATATATATATATATATATATATATATATATATATATATATATATAAATATCATCCCTGGGGATAGGGGAGAAAGAATACTTCCCACGTATTCCCTGCGTGTCGTAGAAGGCGACTAAAAGGGGAGGGAGCGGGTGGCTGGAAATCCTCCCCTCTCGTTTTTTTCAATTTTCCAAAAGAAGGAACAGAGAAGGGGGCCTGGTGAGGATGTTCCCTCAAAGGCCCATTCCTCTGTTCTTAACGCTACCTCGCTGACGTGGGAAATGGCGAATAGTACGAAAGAAAGAAAATATATACATATATATTTTTTTTTTCTTTTAAACTATTCGCCATTTCCCGCGTTAGCGAGGTAATGTTAAGAACAGAGGACTGGGCCTTTTTTGGAATATCCTCACCTGGCCCCCTCTGTTCCTTCTTTTGGAAAATTAAAAAAACCGAGAGGGGAGGATTTCCAGCCCCCCACTCCCTCCCCTTTTAGTGCCTTCTACGACATGCAGGGAATACATAGGAAGTATTCTTAATCCCCTATCCCCAAGGATAATTTTTTTTTTTTTTGCTGTCTCCCGCGTTTGCGAGGTAGCGCAAGGAAACAGACGAAAGAAATGGCCCAACCCACCCCCATACACATGTATATACATACGTCCACACACGCAAATATACATACCTACACAGCTTTCCATGGTTTACCCCAGACGCTTCACATGCCCTGATTCAATCCACTGACAGCACGTCAACCCCGGTATACCACATGAATCCAATTCACTCTATTCCTTGCCCTCCTTTCACCCTCCTGCATGTTCAGGCCCCGATCACACAAAATCTTTTTCACTCCATCTTTCCACCTCTAATTTGGTCTCCCACTTCTCCTCGTTCACTCCACCTCTGACACATTTATCCTCTTTGTCAATCTTTCCTCACTCATTCTCTCCATGTGACCAAACCATTTCAAAACATCCTCCTCTGCTCTCTCAACCACACTCTTTTTTACCACCACACATGTCTCTTACCCTTTCATTACTTACTCGATCAAACCACTTCACACCACATATTGTCCTCAAACATCTCAGTTCCAGCACATCCACCCTCCTCCACACAACTCTATCTATAGCCCACACCTCGCAACCATATATCATTGTTAGAACCACTATTCCTTCAAACATATCCATTTTTGCTTTCCAAGCTAATGTTCTCGACTTTCACACATTCTTCAACGCTCCCAGAACTTTCGTCCTCTCCCCCACCCTATGACTCACTTCCACTTCCATGGATCCATCCGCTGCCAAATCCACTCCCAGATATCTAAAACACTTCACTTCCTCCAGTTTTTCTCCATTCAAACTTACCTCCCAATTGACTTGTCCCTCAACCCTACTGTACCTAATAACCTTGCTCTTATTCACATTTACTCTCAGCTTTCTTCTTTCACACACTTTACCAAACTCAGTCACCAGCTTCTGCAGTTTCTCACCTGAATCAGCCACCAGCGCTGTACCATCAGTGAACAACTGACTCACTTCCCAAGTTCTCTCATCCACAACAGACTGCATACCTCCCTAACAACCCCATCCATAAACAAATTAAACAACCATGGAGACATCATGCATCCCTGCCGCAAACCAACATTCACTGAGAACCAATCACTTTCCTCTCTTCCTACACGTACACATGCCTTACATCCTCGATAAAAACTTTTCACTGCTTCTAACAACTTGCCTCCCACACCATATATTCTTAATACCTTCCACAGAGCATCATTATCAACTCTATCATATGCCTTCTCCAGATCCATAAATGCTACATACAAATCCATTTGCTTTTCTAAGTATTTCTCACATACCTTCTTCAAAGCAAATACTTGACCCACACATCCTCTACCACTTCTGAAACCACACTACTCTTCCCCAATCTGATGCTTTGTACATGCCTTCACCCTCTCAATCAATACCCTTCCACATAATTTTCCAGGAATACTCAACAAACTTATACCTCTGTAATTTGAGCACTCACTTTTATCCCCTTTGCCTTTGTGCAATGGCACTATGCAAGCATTCCACCAATCCCCAGGCACCTCACCATGAGGCATACATACATTAAATAATCTTACCAACCAGTCAACAACACAGTCATCCCATTTTTTAATAAATTCCACTGCAATACCACCCAAACCCGCTGCCTTGCTGGCTTTCATCTTCCGCAAAGCTTTTACTACCTCTTCTCTGCTTTCCAAATCATTTTCCCTAACCCTCTCACTTTGCACACCACCTTGACCAAAACACCCTATATTTGCCACTCTATCATCAAACACTTTCAACAAACCTTCAAAATACTCACTCCATCTCCTTCTCACATCACCACTACTAGTTCTCACCTTCCCATTAGCCCCCTTCACTTATGTTCCCATTTGTGCCCATACAGGCACATATACATGCATAGACATATATATATCAACATATACATACAAACATACACATACACAGGCATATACAAACATACATATATATATTCATACTTGCTTGCCTTCATCCATTCCTGGCACTACCTTGCCTCACAGGAAACACCATAGCTAACCCTAGCTTCAGTGAGGTAGTGCCAGGAAAACAGACAAAAAAAGGTCACATTAGTTCACACTCAATCTCTAGCTGTCCTGTGTAATGCATCGAAACCACAGCTCCTGATCCACATCCAGGCCCCAGAGACCTTTCCATGGTTTAGCCCAGACGAATTCACATGCCTTGGTTCAGTCCATTGACAGCACGTCTACCCTGGTATATCAAATCATTCTAGTTCACTTTATTCCTTGCACATTTCTCACCCTCCTGTATGTTCAAGCCCTGATTGCTCATAATCTATTTCATTTCATCCTTCCACCTCCCATTTTGGTCTTCCGCTTCTCCTTGTTCCCTCCACCTCTGACACATATATCCTCTTTGTCAATCTTTCCTCACTCATTCTCTCCGTATGTCCAAACCATAGGGAGGTAAAGAATACTTCCCACATATTCTCAGTGAGTCGCATAGGCAACTAAAAGGGGTGGGAGCAGGGGCCTGGAAGTTCTCCCCTCCAACTTTACTTTTTCAAAAGAAGGAACAGGGAGGGGGGGGGGGGGGGGGGGGGGGCATGCAAGAATTTTTCTGTCTAAGGTCAGTCATCTGTTCTTAATGCTACCTCACTGATGATGGAAATGGCAAATATGTAAAAAAAGAAAAAATATACATATATATGAACATACAGGAGGATGACAGGGTGCAAGGAATAGAGTGAATTGGAGCAATGTGGCATACCAGGGTCGATGAGCTGTCAGTGGACTGACCCAGGGAATGTGAAGCGTCTGGGGTAAACCATGAAAAGGTCCGTGGGGCCTGGATGTGGATAGGGAGGTGTGGTTTTGGTGCATTACACAGGACAGCTAGAGATTGAGTGTGAATGAATGTGGCCTTTTTTGTCTGTTTTTCTGGCACTACCTCGCTGAAGCAGGGGGGGTAGCGATGCTGTTTCCTGTGGGGCAGGGTAGCAACAAGAATGGATGGGGGCAAGCAAGTATGAATATGTACATGTGTATATATGTATATGTCAGTGTGTATGTGTATGTATATCATATATATTGATATGTATATGTATGTATTGTGTGAATATGGGCGTTTATGTATGTATATGTGTATATGCGTGTATGGGCCGCTTTTCGTCTGTTTCCTGGTGCTACCTCACTAATGCAGGGAACAGAGATTATGTATAATTATAATAATAATAATAAAAAAAAATATACATATATATATATTTTTTTTTTTCCAAAAGAAGGAACAGAGGAGAGGTCCAGGTGAGGATATTCCCTCAAAGGCCCAGTCCTCTGTTCTTAACGCTACCTCGCTATCGCGGGAAATAGCGAATAGTATAAAAAAAAAAAAAAAAAAAATATTTTTTTTTTTATTTATTTTGCTTTGTCTCTGTCTCCCGTGTTAGCGAGGTAGCGCAAGGAAACAGATGAAAGAATGGCCCAACTTACCCAAATACACATGTATATACATACATGTCCACACACACAAATAAACATACATATACATCTCAATGTATACATATATATACACACACAGACATATACATATATACACATGTACATAATTCATAGTCTGCCTTTATTCATTCCCATTGCCACCTCTCCACACATGGAATAACAACCCCATCCCCCCTCATGTGTGCGAGGTAGCACTAGGAAAAGACAACAAAGGCCCCATTCGTTCACACTCAGTCTCTAGCTGTCATGTAATAATGCACCGAAACCACAGCTCCCTTTCCACAACCAGGCCCCACAGAACTTTCCATGGTTTACCCCAGACGCTTCACATGCCCTGGTTCAATCCATTGACAGCACGTCGACCCCGGTATACCACATCGTTCCAATTCACTCTATTCCTTGCACGCCTTTCAACCTCCTGCATGTTCAGGCCCCGATCACTCAAAATCTTTTTCACTCCATCTTTCCACCTCCAATTTGGTCTCCCACTTCTCCTCGTTCCCTCCACCTCTGACACATATATCCTCTTGGTCAATCTTTCCTCATGTGACCAAACCATTTCTAAACACCCTCTTCTGCTCTCTTAACCACACTCTTTTTATTACCACACATCTCTCTTACCCTATTATTACTTACTCGATCAAACCACCTCACACCACATATTGTCCTCAAACCTCTCATTTCCAGCACATCCACCCTCCTACGCACAACTCTATCCATAGCCCACGCCTCGCAACCATACAACATTGTTGGAACCACTATTCCTTCAAACATACCCATTTTTGCTTTCAGAGATAATGTTCTCGACTTCCACACATTCTTCAAGGCTGCCAGAATTTTCGCCCCTTCCCCCACCCTATGATTCACTTCCATTTCCATGGTTCCATCTGCTGCCAAATCCACTCCCAGATATCTAAAACACTTCACTTCCTCCAGTTTTTCTCCATTCAAACTTACCTCCCAATTGACTTGACCCTCAACCCTACAGTACCTAATAACCTTACTCTTATTCACATTTACTCTCAACTTTCTTCTTTCACACACTTTACCAAACTGAGTCACCAGCTTCTGCAGCTTCTCACATGAATCTGCCACCAGTGCTGTATCATCAGCGAACACCAACGGACTCACTTCCCAAGCTCTCTCATCCACAACAGACTGCATGCTTGCCCCTCTTTCCAAAACTCTTGCATTTACCCCCCAAACGACCCCATCCATAAACAAATTAAACAACCATGGAGACATCACACACCCCTGCCGCAAACCTACATTCACTGAGAACCAATCACTTTCCTCTCTTCCTACAAGTACACATGCCTTACATCCTCGATAAAAACTTTTCACTGCTTCTAACAACTTGCCCCCCACACCATATATTCTTAATATCCCTGGGGATAGGGGAGAAAGAATACTTCCCACGCATTCCTCACGCGTCGTAGAAGGCGACTAAAGGGGACGGGAGCGGGGGGCCAGAAACCCTCCCCTCCCTGTATTTTAAACTTTCTAAACAGGGAAACAGAAGAAGGAGTCACGCGAGGAGTGCTCATCCTCCTCGAAGGCTCAGATTGGGGTGTCTAAATGTGTCTGGATGTAACCAAGATGAGAAAAAAGGAGAGATAGGTAGTATGTTTGAGGAAAGGAACCTGGATGTTTTGGATCTGAGTGAAACGAAGCTCAAGGGTAAAGGGGAAGAGTGGTTTGGGAATGTCTTGGGAGTAAAGTCAGGGGTTAGTGAGAGGACAAGAGCAAGGGAAGGAGTAGCAGTACTCCTGAAACAGGAGTTGTGGGAGTATGTGATAGAATGTAAGAAAGTAAATTCTCAATTAATATGGGTAAAACTGAAAGTTGATGGAGAGAGATGGGTGATTATTGGTGCATATGCACCTGGGCATGAGAAGAAAGATCATGAGAGGCAAGTGTTTTGGGAGCAGCTGAATGAGTGTGTTAGGTGTTTTGATGCACGAGACCGGGTTATAGTGATGGGTGATTTGAATGCAAAGGTGAGTAATGTGGCAGTTGAGGGAATAATTGGTATACATGGGGTGTTCAGTGTTGTAAATGGAAATGGTGAAGAGCTTGTAGATTTATGTGCTGTAAAAGGACTGGTGATTGGGAATACCTGGTTTAAAAAGCGAGATATACATAAGTATACTTATGTAAGTAGGAGAGATGGCCAGAGAGCGTTATTGGATTACGTGTTAATTGACAGGCGCGCGAAAGAGAGACTTTTGGATGTTAATGTGCTGAGAGGTGCAACTGCAGGGATGTCTGATCATTATCTTGTGGAGGCTAAGGTGAAGATTTGTATGGGTTTTCAGAAAAGAAGAGTGAATGTTGGGGTGAAGAGGGTGGTGAGAGTAAGTGAGCTTGGGAAGGAGACTTGTGTGAGGAAGTACCAGGAGAGACTGAGTACAGAATGGAAAAAGGTGAGAACAATGGAGGTAAGGGGAGTGGGGGAGGAATGGGATGTATTTAGGGAATCAGTGATGGATTGCACAAAAGATGCTTGTGGCATGAGAAGAGTGGGAGGTGGGTTGATTAGAAAGGGTAGTGAGTGGTGGGATGAAGAAGTAAGAGTATTAGTGAAAGAGAAGAGAGAGGCATTTGGACGATTTTTGCAGGGAAAAAATGCAATTGAGTGGGAGATGTATAAAAGAAAGAGACAGGAGGTCAAGAGAAAGGTGCAAGAGGTGAAAAAAAGGGCAAATGAGAGTTGGGGTGAGAGAGTATCATTAAATTTTAGGGAGAATAAAAAGATGTTCTGGGAGGAGGTAAATAAAGTGCGTAAGACAAGGGAGCAAATGGGAACTTCAGTGAAGGGCGCAAATGGGGAGGTGATAACAAGTAGTGGTGATGTGAGAAGGAGATGGAGTGAGTATTTTGAAGGTTTGTTGAATGTGTTTGATGATAGAGTGGCAGATATAGGGTGTTTTGGTCGAGGTGGTGTGCAAAGTGAGAGGGTTAGGGAAAATGATTTGGTAAACAGAGAAGAGGTAGTAAAAGCTTTGCGGAAGATGAAAGCCGGCAAGGCAGCAGGTTTGGATGGTATTGCAGTGGAATTTATTAAAAAAGGGGGTGACTGTATTGTTGACTGGTTGGTAAGGTTATTCAATGTATGTATGACTCATGGTGAGGTGCCTGAGGATTGGCGGAATGCGTGCATAGTGCCATTGTACAAAGGCAAAGGGGATAAGAGTGAGTGCTCAAATTACAGAGGTATAAGTTTGTTGAGTATTCCTGGTAAATTATATGGGAGGGTATTGATTGAGAGGGTGAAGGCATGTACAGAGCATCAGATTGGGGAAGAGCAGTGTGGTTTCAGAAGTGGTAGAGGATGTGTGGATCAGGTGTTTGCTTTGAAGAATGTATGTGAGAAATACTTAGAAAAGCAAATGGATTTGTATGTAGCATTTATGGATCTGGAGAAGGCATATGATAGAGTTGATAGAGATGCTCTGTGGAAGGTATTAAGAATATATGGTGTGGGAGGCAAGTTGTTAGAAGCAGTGAAAAGTTTTTATCGAGGATGTAAGGCATGTGTACGTGTAGGAAGAGAGGAAAGTGACTGGTTCTCAGTGAATGTAGGTTTGCGGCAGGGGTGTGTGATGTCTCCATGGTTGTTTAATTTGTTTATGGATGGGGTTGTTAGGGAGGTGAATGCAAGAGTTTTGGAAAGAGGGGCAAGTATGAAGTCTGTTGGGGATGAGAGAGCTTGGGAAGTGAGTCAGTTGTTGTTCGCTGATGATACAGCGCTGGTGGCTGATTTATGTGAGAAACTGCAGAAGCTGGTGACTGAGTTTGGTAAAGTGTGTGGAAGAAGAAAGTTAAGAGTAAATGTGAATAAGAGCAAGGTTATTAGGTACAGTAGGGTTGAGGGTCAAGTCAACTGGGAGGTGAGTTTGAATGGAGAAAACTGGAGGAAGTGAAGTGTTTTAGATATCTGGGAGTGGATCTGGCAGCGGATGGAACCATGGAAGTGGAAGTGGATCATAGGGTGGGGGAGGGGGCGAAAATTCTGGGAGCCTTGAAGAATGTGTGGAAGTCGAGAGCATTATCTCGGAAAGCAAAAATGGGTATGTTTGAAGGAATAGTGGTTCCAACAATGTTGTATGGTTGCGAGGTGTGGGCTATGGATAGAGTTGTGCGCAGGAGGATGGATGTGCTGGAAATGAGATGTTTGAGGACAATGTGTGGAGTGAGGTGGTTTGATCGAGTAAGTAACGTAAGGGTAAGAGAGATGTGTGGAAATAAAAAGAGCGTGGTTGAGAGAGCAGAAGAGGGTGTTTTGAAATGGTTTGGGCACATGGAGAGAATGAGTGAGGAAAGATTGACCAAGAGGATATATATGTCGGAGGTGGAGGGAACGAGGAGAAGAGGGAGACCAAATTGGAGGTGGAAAGATGGAGTGGAAAAGATTTTGTGTGATCGGGGCCTGAACATGCAGGAGGGTGAAAGGAGGGCAAGGAATAGAGTGAATTGGAGCGATGTGGTATACCGGGGTTGACGTGCTGTTAGTGGATTGAATCAAGGCATGTGAAGCGTCTGGGGTAAACCATGGAAAGCTGTGGAGGTATGTATATTTGCGTGTGTGGACGTATGTATATACATGTGTATGGGGGTGGGTTGGGCCATTTCTTTCGTCTGTTTCCTTGCGCTACCTCGCAAACGCTGGGGGGGAGAGAGAGAGAGAGAGAGAGAGAGAGAGAGAGAGAGAGAGAGAGAGAGAGAGAGAGAGAGAGAGAGAGAGAGAGAGAGAGAGAGAGAGCTCATGATGTAGTTCACTACACATGCCACAGCAAATCATCACACAGTTCAAAAAAATTAAAATGGCGAGAGAGAGAGAGAGAGAGAGAGAGAGAGAGAGAGAGAGAGAGAGAGAGAGAGAGAGAGAGAGAGAGAGAGAGAGAGAGAGCTCATGATATAGTTCACTACACATGCCACAGCAAATCATCACACAGTTCAAAAAAATTAAAATGGCAATCAAAATGAAGACATCTTTTTTCTGGCTAATGTATAATTTTCCATTGAAGGAGCACCATCACTGTACTTTAAACAGTTATTTGCTTAGATCTGCAAGTACTACTTGTACAGCATTCAGTACCAACAACTTAATGAGTACCAACTATCACTCTGGCATTACAGCTCTGGTGTGTTTCAATAGCTTTTCATTATAACATAAACTAATGTCCCTCCCAAAAAAACACTAAAAGTAATTTGACCATTGTGAATGAACTGAATCTGCAGAATATGCTTGCATATATTTACTGTCAATATTTTATTTACATAGGTAAACAGAACAGGATATAGTAAAAAAATTCATTTGCCTTACAAATCTTAAGGGACAGAAGCTTGGTCCCTACATGAAATTATATATGAACAATCACAAAAACGATACCATCATACACTGACAAAATTTTTTAGTCCATCACAAGAGACTATCATACATTTGTACAATTACTTTTTCAATAAAGGTATGAAAAATTAAGAGAAAAACTCAAAACATCTGCTGATAAGCTGGAATGTCCCTTTGCTCTCATAAGAGGTAACTGCTGACCAGGCATAAAGACATTTCAAGTTTACACTGGCAACTTGTGGTACTTGAGATATAGAATTTAATAAAACATGCCAAGAAGGTATGTTTTACATATGAGAGTACATTAACTGGATTATAGAATAAGTAAGAACACAAATCCTAAATAAGATCTAGAATATATGAATACGAGGAACTTGGTCTGACTAATCTTTCCATTTTGTGAGGCATTTTACAGTATCATACACATTACATCCAACAGCTTTACATCCCTTAATAACTTACTGGTAATCCTTATTTTTCACTTCTGCAGTTTGAAATTGTGGTAACATGGAATCAAAAATAAATAAAATGATTCATGTGAGCACTAAAATATGTACGATGATTATTGTGCTAATATTATGAGAAGTTACAAAAAGCACCAGTAAAGTAAAAAATAAAGTTCCTTGCAGCAATAGTAACTAATCCAATTGGTTACACTTTCTAATATTATTAAAGGATGTGAATAATCATACTACTCAAAGGCTATCTATAAGTTGAGCTGGCTAACTGTAAATTAAACTAAATCTTGAGCTTCCTGCTAGTCAGACAGCATATGGACAAAATTTATGGGAACTTTCCCTCGGCGTTCTGGCTGTCCTTCAATCATACCTTCCATCCAGTCTCCATCCTCTGTCTCTGCCTTTAGAACAATAATAATTTCACCCTCAGTGAAACTCAACTCATCATCTAAGTCTGCATCACAGTCATATAATGCTTGACACCTTCGTTGACGAACTGAGCCCATTCGCTGTAAAGAATACTGAATACATTAACTTCCAAATAAAAGTTTCATTAACACAATAAATAATATGAAATAAGATGCTGGTATACTGTATATAATTTATGCACCCCATACAATCACCATTATAGGTACAGGTCATGTCTTTACAAGGACCCTGCAGAAAATATACAGGTTGTAAGCTTGGAAAAGAGGCTTGTATGATGAGATACCAAGAGAGACTGAGGATAGCAAAAGGTGAGACTTTATAAGCAAAGGTTAGGTACTGGGTGAATACTGGTACATATTTGGGGAAGCAGTGCTGGCATAAGCAAGAAAAGTGTATGACATTCAGAAGGGAGGTGGCGGGCAAGTGAGAAAGAGTAATGAGTAGTGGGATGAGTTGCTAGTAAAAGAGAAAAGAGGTGTGAATAGAAAGCACTTAGAGAAAAAGGAGCATGAGTGATTGGAAGATGTATATGAGTAAATGGTAGCAGGTCAAGAAAAAGGTGCAGGGGATGAAAAAGAGGGAAAATGAAAGTTGGGGTGAGAGAGTATCAGTAAACTTCAGGGAGAATACAAAAAACATTTGGAAGGAGGTTAACAGTATGAGAAAAATCTATCAATCTATCCATATCTCTGATGCCTGTTCCCTTCAGGAACTCCTTCAAGGGGGTGGCTAAAGCCTTTAGCGTATCAACCTTAATAGGCCACTGGCAGAGGGCAGCTCTAGTGCAGTATTTCACCTAATGCTCCAAATTACTATTTCTATCTAATTCTCTTACCTACTGCTTCTAACATGTATTTCTACCTAATGGACTAAACTAGAGCATATGAAACAGCCAGGGGAAAACATGGAAAGGTCTGTGTGGCCTGGTTGTGGACAGAGGGCTGTGGTTTCAGTGCATTAAACATCATTATACATAATTCGGTTTGGCAGCAGAGAGAGGAACTTTGGAGTGCAAATTTGAATGGAGAGAACTTAGAGGAAGAGGAGCATTTTAAATACCTGTGAGTAAATATGGGAGTGAATGGAACCATGGGAGTTTAAGTGAACCATTGAGTGGGTGAGTGGACAAAGGTCCAGGGTGCAACGAGGAATGTGCATTGAGGTTAGTCTTTAAGAGCAAAGATGGGTATGTCTGAGCATACATTGGTTCTGTAAGGGTTGCATGAATGTGAGGCATGAGCCTTAGATAAAAACGTTTAGAAGAGGGTGGCTGTGTTGGAAATCTGGACAATATGGAGTGTGAGGAGAGTTGACTGAATAAAAGATGATAAGGTAAGAAAGGGGCAAGGTAGTAAGAGTGCTGACATATGGAGTGGGATGAGTGAGGAGAGGATGAGGAAAAGGGTACATAGTCAGAAGTGGAAGGAACAAGTAAAAGGGCAAAACCAAGTTGGAGGTGCAAGGATCAAGTGAAAGATGCTTCAAATGCATGGGGCCTGAAAATGCAGGAAGGGTTTAGGCATGAAAGGGACAGAGTAATGGAGTAATTATAGAGTAATTCAACTTCTTGGCTCGATGAACATACTTGGTATTACTGTGACAACTAACTTATCTTGGGAATTTCACGTAATAGAAATAGTTATGTCTTCTGTGGAACTGGGAGTCTATTTAGATGTTGTAATCAATTTTCATCCAAATAGTTTCTATGTTTATATAAAGGACTGATCCATCTTTGTAAGGAGTATGGCTCTCACATCTGGGGTGAATCTAGCTGTGCATCCTTACTTGACAGAGTTTAGTCAAAAGCAGTACAGTTGATAAACTCTCCCTGTATAACTTCAAAACTTGATCCGATTGCCCTTCACTGCAATAATGGATCATTTTCCATTTTCTACAGGTATTACTATGGTTTTTATTCTTGAGCTGGGCCCCCACCACTAACAACACCACACAATCCTCAGCAAACTACTGTGTCACATGACGACAATGTGGCACTTGTGAACTAAGGGTGGGCCATTTTGATAACTGTTTCTTTCTCTAAACCTTGAAGATTTGAAACTCTCAAATCTCTCATCTCTTTTCTATATAACTATGACCTGACATGCTGTAAAAGGGGTTTTTCACTTCAAAATTTGTCAATACTTTGTCTCTTCTTTTACTCATTCATTAACCTGTCTATATTTCAATTAAAGCCTGACCTTGATGAGGGCTTTTGTCTGTGACTGGAGCCTCCAACATTATCATATTTTTATTATACTTAATTGAAGTTTCTCACATCAGCGAGATAGCACAAGGAAACAGACGAAGAATGGCCCAACCACTCATATACACATATATTCCTATGAGTCCACGGGGAAATGTAATAATCACATCATCAGGGGAGATACAAGAAAGAAATATGTCAGTTGATATACAACATAGAGACGTAGCTAGGACACCATTTGGTAAACAAGTGAATGTCCAAGACAGACAATGAGCTTATCATAAACTTATTGCATGGACAAGGGGGATTGTTTACAAATTTTATCAACAATGAAGCTATCCAATTTGTACAGGCCTTCACTAATATTAAGGTTATGATTCTCTGTGTATTCAATAATAGAAGATAAATGATATCAGTCATGCTTCTGGAGTTAGAGTTAATAACTGAGATGGCATTACACTAGTCAATACAATGATCATAGTTTTACCGTTATTAAACAAGGCACCTGATTCTTGTCCTGTTCTTACACTATATTTATGTTGCTAAAGTCTAACTGAAAGATCCTTGCCAGTCTGCCCAACATAAAACTTATCACAATTTCTACATGGCACTTTATAGATGCATCCAGGAGAATTTTCTGGTGAGTTCCTGATTAAGATATTCTTTATAGTATTATTACTGCTGAAGGCAACATTTACATTAAAGGATTTAAGCAACATGGGAAGTAAAGTAAAATTATGATTAAAAGGGAGAACTAAAAGATTCATGGTGTCAATGGGAGGTTTGGGTTCAACTCTATAATATGATTTCTTTCCTAACTAAAGGGATTTATCAATGAAAGATCTAAGGTACTTTTACTTAGATCCAAAAGGAAATATCTTCTTAAACTTACCATCAATAAGCTCTGAAGTGCAAATACGTAATGCCCTAAGGAACATAGATCAAAATAATGATAATTTAACTCTGTCATGTTGAGATGCATAATAATGGATTTATGAGCATGCATTGGTAGATTTTCTGTATATGCTGTATGTATCTAAAAATGGGAACATACCATTACTTTCATTTTCTACAGTAAATTTGATGAAAGGAACTAAATTGTTAAGTAAGGGGAAAAATGTTTGTAAATTTTCATTTGTAGGCCAAACACAAAGAACATCATCTACATACCTAAACCAAATTGCATTACAAGGTAAGATTTTATCAATTTTTTCATTACTTTGCTGCCGTTTCCCGCGTTAGCGTGGTAGTGCAAGGAAACAGCTAACAGATGAAAGAATGGCCCAATCCAACCACATACACATGTATATACATACACGTCCACACATGCACATATACATACCTATACATTTTAATGTATTACATATATATACATATCATATATATATTATATTTATATATTTTGCTTTGTCGCTGTCTCCCGCATTAGCGAGGTAGCGCAAGGAAACAGACGAAAGAATGGCCCAACCCACCCACATACACATGTATATACATACACGTCCACACACGCAAATATACATACCTATACATCTCAATGTACACATATATATACACACACAGACATATACATATATACACATGTACATAATTCATACTGTCTGCCTTTAATCATTCCCATCACCACCCTGCCACACATGAAATAACAACCCTCTCCCTCCTCGTGTGTGCAAGGTAGCGCTAGGAAAAGACAACAAAGGCCCCATTCGTTCACACTCAGTCTTTAGCTGTCATGTAATAATGCACCGAAACCACAGCTCTCTTTCCACATCCAGGCCCCACAGAACTTTCCATGGTTTACCCCGGACCCTTCACGTGCCCTGGTTCAATCCATTGACAGCACGTCGACCCTGGTATACCACATCGTTCCAATTCACTCTATTCCTTGCATGCCTTTCACCCTCCTGCATGTTCAGGCCCCGATCACTCAAAATCTTTTTCACTCCATCTTTCCACCTCCAATTTGGTCTCACACTTCTCCTTGTTCCCTCCACCTCTGACACATATCCTCTTGGTCAATCTTTCATCACTCATCCTCTCCATGTGACCAAACCATTTCAAAACACCCTCTTCTGCTCTCTCAACCACACTCTTTTTATTTCCACACGTCTCTCTTACCCTTACATTACTTACTCGATCAAACCGCCTCGCACCACATATTGTCCTCAAACATCTCATTTCCAGCACATCCACCCTCATGCGCACAACTCTATCCATAGCCCACGCCTCGCAGCCATACAACATTGTTGGAACCACTATTCCTTCAAACATACCCATTTTTGCTTTCCGAGATAATGTTCTCGACTTCCAAACATTCTTCAAGGCTCCCAGAATTTTAGCCCCCTCCACCACCCTATGATTCACTTCTGCTTCCATGGTTCCATCCACTGCCAGATCCACTCCCAGATATCCAAAACACTTTACTTCCTCCAGTTTTTCTCCATTCAAACTTACCTCCCAATTGACTCGACCCTCAACCCTACTGTACCTAATAACCTTGCTCTTATTTACATTTACTCTTAACTTTCTTCTTTCACACACCTTACCAAACTCAGTCACCAGCTTCTGCAGTTTCTCACATGAATCAGCCACCAGCGCTGTATCATCAGCAAACAACAACTGACTCACTTCCCAAGCTCTCTCATCAACAACAGACTGCATACTTGCCCCTCTTTCCAAAACTCTTCCATTCACCTCCCTACCAACCACATCCATAAACAAATTAAACAACCATGGAGACATCACACACCCCTGCCGGAAACCTACATTCATTGAGAGCCAATCACTTTCCTCTCTTCCTACACGTACACACGCCTTACATCCTCGATAAAAACTTTTCACTGCTTCTAACAACTTGCCTCCCACACCATATATTCTTAATACCTTCCACAGAGCATCTCTATTAACTCTATCATATGCCTTCTCCAGATCCATAAATGCTACATACAAACCCATTTGCTTCTCTAAGTATTTCTCACATACATTCATCAAAGCAAACACCTGATCCACACATCCTCTACCACTTCTGAAACCATACTGCTCTTCCCCAATCTGATGCTCTGTACATGCCTTCACCCTCTCAATCAATACCCTCCTATATAATTTACCAGGAATACTCAACAAACTTATACCTCTGTAATTTGAGCACTCACTCTTATCCCCTTTGCCTTTGTACAATGGCACTATGCACGCATTCCGCCAATCCTCAGGCACCTCACCATGAATCATACATACATTAAGTAACCTTACCAACCAGTCAACAATACAGTCACCCCCTTTTTTAATAAATTCCACTGCAATACCATCCAAACCTGCTGCCTTGCCGGCTTTCATCTTCCGCAAAGCTTTTACTACCTCTTCTCTGTTTACCAAATCATCCTCCCTAACCCTCTCACTTTGCACACCACCTCGACCAAAACACCCTATATCTGCCACTCTATCATCAAACACATTCAACAAACCTTCAAAATACTCACTCCATCTCCTCATCACCACTACTTGTTATCACCTCCCCATTACCCCCTTCGCTAAAGTTCCCATTTGCTCCCTTGTCTTACGCACTTTATTTACCTCCTTCCAAAACATCTTTTTATTCTCCCTAAAATTTAATGATACTCTCTCACCCCAACTCTCATTTGCCCTCTTTTTCACCTCTTGCACCTTTATCTTGACCTCCTGCCTCTTTCTTTTATACATCTCCCACTCATTTGCTTTGTTTCCCTGCAAAAATCGTCCAAATGCCTCTCTCTTCTCTTTCACTAATAATCTTACTTCTTCATCCCACCACTCACTACCCTTTCTAATCAACCCACCTCCCACGCTTCTCATGCCACAAGCATCTTTTGCGCAAGCCATCACTGCTTCCCTAAATACATCCCATTCCTCCCCCACTCCCCTTACCTCCTTTGTTCTCACCTTTTTCCATTCTGTACTCAGTCTCTCCTGGTACTTCCTCACACAAGTCTCCTTCCCAAACTCACTTACTCTCACTACTCTCTTCACCCCAACATTCTCTCTTCTTTTCTGAAAACCCCTACAAATCTTCACCTTCGCCTCCACAAGATAATGATCAGACATCCCTCTAGTTGCAACTCTCAGCACATTAACATCCAAAAGTCTCTCTTTCGCGCACCTATCAATTAACACGTAATCCAATAATGCTCTCTGGCCATCTCTCCTACTTACATACGTTTAAAGATTACTTAGTACCGGTGAAAGAGGGTTACCAATTGCCATACCAAATTCTTGAGCGTAATATTCTCCACTGAATCAAAATACAGTCTTTTATACATAATTTTATCACTTCAATAAAAAGAGACTTTGAAACAGGTAAATGAATATCATCAAATAAATATTCTAAGAGGTCATCAACTGGAACTTTTGTGGACAGAGGAAACATCAAAGCTAACAAGTTTGAAATCAAAATTAACAATTTATATGTGATGGAGCCTAATGAACTCACAATAGGTCTTGCTAAAAAACTTTTGATAAGAGAACCATTACCTTCAACAACAACTTCAGTTCTTTACTGAAATGAGAATTAACTGCTTCTTGTGATAAGTTTTATGTTGGGCAGACTGGTAAGGATCTTTCTGTTAGACTAAAGCAACATAAATAAAGTATAAGAATAGGACAAGACTCAAATGCCTCGTTTAATCATGTTAAAACCTATGGTCATTGTACTGACTGAAGTAATGCCATCTCAGTTATTAACTCTAACTCCAGTACCACGAGAAATATCACTGAATCTTCTATAACTAAATACACAAAGAATTATAACATTAATATTAGTGAAGGCCTGTACAAATTGGATAGCTTTATTGTTGATAAAATTTGTAAACAATTCCCCTTCTTGTACACATGATAAGTTTATGATATGCTCGTTGTCTGTCTTGGACAGTCACTTGTTTACCAAATGGCATCCTAGCTACATCTCTTTGTTGTATATTGACTTACATTTCTTTCTTGTATCTCCCCTGATGATGTGACTACTACACGAAAGTGCAGTTGGGATCTTATCGCGTTTCATTTCCCAATGGACTCAGGAATATACTTGATCATGCATCAAACTGTGATCCTTTCCATAAACATACATATATATACATAAAGACCCATACACGCACATATTTATACATATACATTTCAATGTATACATACAAAGACATATATACACGTACATATTCATACTTGCTGCCTTCGTCCAGTCACGTTGCCACCCCGCCACACGAAACAGCATACCCCCCTCCAGCGAAGTAGCGCCAGGAAAAGACAAAAAGGCCAGATTCGTCCACACTCAGTCTCTAGCTGTCATGCGTAACGCACAGAAACCACAGCTCCCTATCCACTTCCAGGCCCCACAGACTTTCCTTGGTTTACCCTAGACGTTTCACATGCCCGGGTTCAGTCCAGTGACAGCACATCAACCCTGTTATACCACATCGTTCTAATTCACTTTATTACTTGCACGCCTCTCACCTTCCTGTATGTTCAGGCCCTAATCGCTCAAAATCCCTTTCACTCCATCCTTCCATCTCCAATTTGGTCTCCTGCTTCTCCTTGATCCCTCCACCTCTGGCACATGTATCCTCTTTGTCAACCTTTCCTCACTCATTCTTTCCATATGTCCAAATCATTTCAACACATCCTCTTCTGCTCTCTCAAACACATTCTTTTTACCACAAATCTCCCTTACCATTTCATTACTTACTTGATCAAACCACTTCACACCACATACTGTCCTTAAACATTTCACATCCACCCTCCTCTGTACAACCCTATCTATGGCCAATGTCTCGCAACCATATAATATCGTTGAAAATACTAGGTTGGTTGGCTTCCTTCAAACTTACCAATTATCGTTCTCCAAGATAATGTTCTCTCTTTCCACACATTCTTCACCACTCCCAGAATCTTCGCCACCTCCTCCACCTTATGACTCACTTCCACTTCCATGGTTCCATTTGCTGCTAAATCAACTCCCAGAAATCTAAAACACTTCACTTCCCCCTACTTTTCTCCATTCAAACTCACATCCCAATCAATTTGTCCCTCAACCCTGCTGAACCTAATAACCTTGCTCTTATTCACATTTACTATCAACTTTCTCTTTTCACACACTTCCAAATTCAGTCATCACCTTCTGCTGTTTCTCACTTGAATCAACCACCAGTGCTGTATCATCAGTGAACAACAACGACTCTCTTCCCAGGCCCTCTCAACTAACATAAAAAGTAAAGGGGAAGGGAGTGGTGATAAACTCCAGAGAGAATAAGAAAGTCTTGTAATGAGGTGAATATTGGTAGGAAAACAATGTGATATGAATGTAAGAGGCAAAATTCCAAGATGCAATGAATGAGAGAGGAGGGAGCTAAGTGGTTTTCACTTAAAGAGGGTCTGCATCAAGGATATGTGATGTCACTGTGGATATGTAATCTTTATGGATGGGTGGTAAGGAAATTAAATCCTATGGTTAAGAACTAAATACAGTAAACTAGGGATTTCTGAGGTATGCTAAATTGTAGTCACCTGAGAAAAACTAACAAAGTGGCAGCAAGCTGTCATTAACATAGAGGGAAAATTTGAGTTCTCTACAAAATAGCCTACCAAATCACTTGATGCCATACAAGAGCAGCAAGCTTGGAACTGCAAAAAATTTTGCAGTCATCTTCAACAAGGATAGAGAACCTGAAACTTAGTCGAGTAGTAACCACAGCACACTTCTCACCACATACCTAGCAAACAGAACCAAATCAGGAACCTATTTAGGGTATCCAGAGACAGTTAAAAAAGAATAAAACAGTCAACCCATCCTGACCATGACCATATATCTAGCAGGAGGAATTACGTTTGAATTATGTTAGTGTGCTGCTCCACATTCTCACAGGGCCTAGGCTGGATGATTCACTTGTAAAATGAGAAGGAACCATCCAATATACTGAGATAAGATCCCCTGGCTGTGTGGGAAGAAAAGGTCAACATAGTGCTTTAGCCCCACATTCTTGCAAGATATGTTTAAACTCCACCAGGATTTCTACTCTTACATTCAGCTGCTACACAAGGCAAATAAATTGTGTTTAATAGCTGAAACATGTCATACTCTTATTGAAAAATCTGGACATGAATTATCATTACAACAGATCTGTACAATAATCAGGCCACCAGGTAATGCTACAGGATGCCTTCCCATAAAAGAAAATCCTACAAGATCAACTCTATGTGTCCCCCATTATTGTGGCAAGAACAAGAATCATACCTAACTATACACAAAAAGAAGAACTGCAGCAATAATCAGGGCAACTAAATAGTCTGCTTTATCAAGACATGATGACAATTGTCAAGAAGAAAGTAAGGATGAAAAGTGGGCTGTCAACTGATGAAAATTTAGGGTGGAGGCAGGGGTGTCTTTCTACAGCAGATCGTTTACCTACAATCTAAAGTTTCATCTGTAAATGCTGTACAATTACTGCTCTACTTTAAGGCACTAAGTTTAATTCATACATTCAGATGCAGGAAATAATTCCAACAAAATCTTACCATTGGAATTCAAATCTCACAATGTGGCATATCAAACCAATTTATTGAATACAAAAGGAACTGTAAAACATAAACTAAATGCTCATAAATTTTCTATATGATCTCTCACCCTTCTAGGTGGTGGCCGAGGATCATCAGACACCAGCGATGACAACGACTCAGTTGATCGGCCGTTAATGAAGGTGTTTGGAGATTCTTGTGGAGATGATGAGGGTGAAGTATCTGTGTCCAGAGGTCTGCCATCACTTGTACTACCTAAAATAGTTCCACATTACACTATATTTGGAAAAGAAGAGTCAGCCTTAAATAGTCTCTAACCACAAAAAGTTGACATACTCTCAACGAGTTTCTTAATCAGCTTCACTACCACAATCAAGTTACAAAATATCAGTTATCAAAATCATCTTATTTTTCATGGCAGCAAATTATAAATCACAATTCCCATCAATCAGAAACTAGTTGATGATATTATTCAAATGAATCAATAAAGTTCATATTCAAGACGTAAAAAATTAAGGTTAGATATCAAAAACTTGGGGTAGGCATGCATGTGCAGATGCTCAAACAGTAATATACATAAAAGCAAATAAAAGCAAGTGTTAAAATATGAAAGTACTGCAATAATAAAGCATACAGAAAGGATCCAGATGTAAAAACTTGAGCATGGCACAAAATGCGTGAGGAAAGCTACTAAAGAATAATCATGTTGGAAAACATCAGTAACTGTAAGAATTTAAAACACTAAATCTATGAGAAAAGAACTGTCAAGCACATTGTCCGCAGATTACAAAATAAACTCAATTTCTGGAGACAAGAAACTTAAATATCTCCTTTTTTTAACTTTTAAAGTATATCTGCATTGGTATAAATATGTCTTTTATATTCTTTCATTCCTTTTAACTTTTACAAGTATAACTGTATTGGTATAAATCTGTCAAGGCTTTTGTATTCTTTCAATCCTTTCTATATAAACATCTTCAGTATAATAGTAAGGATCTTCAAAATTAAGATAAAAGATGAGATCCCTAAGCATAAGCTATCTATTGCTCTTTCACTAAGCAATAATCAATAAAATGTTATTCTTATGCAAATCTGCTTCCACAATGATAAAAGGCAACAAATGTTCTGAAACGAGTCACATTAGTTCAGTGTGACTCAATTTACATATATTGCGACTAGGTTATCAAAGTGAGGGTGGATCTCCTCTAGCCATGAAGAGGGCAAACATCATGGCTTGTCAATCAAATATCTTACTACGGATCTCCTCTTACCATGAAGAGAGCAAACATGATGAATGTCAATCAAGTATAGTGAGTGGGAACCAATGCTAATGATGTTTGCTTCCTTCAGTTTTCATGATTAAATATGAATGAATAGCTTTCAAGTGTAAGGCATAGCCTCTGGTGGGTTAATGGAGCATAGCAGCTTGTGATAAAGTATAACCACAGTATTAATTCAATGACCTCAAACTGCTTATTATGTAACAATCTTGCTAAGAAGTGACCATATCCCAAACTTAAATGCGTTATCAGGCATGGTGTATCACACGGTATTTCCATATAATTACATACTTCAGTGCCTAAGTTATTCTCTCTGCTGACTACTGCTGGGAATACTATTCTAGAGAAAAGTATCTTTTACCTGATAAGTGACCATCATCAGATTTGCAACTCTACAACGATACAAGGTCAACATCAATTTACTATCGAGTCACTGGCACAGTCTTTGAGGAATCCACAAGCATGCCTTACAGTTTCATAAAGAGTAAATATATGTAGTTGTGGCAATTGTCTCACTTGTTGGGTAAGCACTACACTAAAGGATACAGATGTTAGCAAACTGTCTGGCAAAGACTTTGCATATACCAGCCTTCCTTAACTTTAGATGTGGGAAAGAATACACACAGAATTAGGATATCATCAATATCTAAAAGTAAATTCTAATGATAAAACCAAAACATCATAGTACATATTTTCTAATTTATTTTGTACCTACTCTTGAAAGAGGTTTTATGACATACTTCATATCCAATTATCTAAGTGACCTTGCTTAACCTTAACTATTAACAAACTACAGGATGCTAACATCCCTACCAATTAAATACTCAGCTTCAGTCCTAAACTTCATCTTCCCTTCTACTTGTTTTCAAAGATCTAAATCATATGCACTGTTTCAGCTTCTCTCTACATATTCTCTAACCCTTTCGCATGTCCATTACCACCTCAGAACCTCACATATTGACACATCAATGACTCTCTTATCTATCAGCACCTGATAGAGAACTTCTTCATTGGGGATTTAAAAAAACCATCATATCTCCAAAAATGAGGTACATCCATAAGGATTCATCCCCCTTGACTAACAGAGAACAGAGGTTGGCATGTTTATTCACAAGACTTGATGACCATACATCTGCTTGTCTAGACCTATAAAGAAACTTCACAGAGGGTTGGTGTTAACACTTGACCATCAAACTCCAATTATTCAATGACTTAACTTGAAATTATTCAGAGAGAGGAACAGCCAGGCAATCATCAATTATTTCCTGGTGAAAAGCCAAAAACTCTGAAATACTGTCCATTCTCTTGCTCCTATGTGATCCTCTGAAGACTAGTAGTCACACATGGAATCCACATCTATATTCCATACACAGGTCCACAGGACCTCTCCAAACCATGGGTCTCTTTACCTATTCCTTGTGGAGGCATCAAGAAGATTACTTAAAGCAATATTTTACCAAAAGAGCCTATTCACCCATAATACCACTCTTTTGACTTGTAACTTCACTTAATCATGAAAAATTCCTAAGAAGCTGAATTTTCCCAACAGCCATTCTAACTGGTGGTGAAATGCTACCCTCTGAACTAGCACAGCAGCATCAGCTTCAAAATATGCTAAATCCTTGTATGCTAGAAGCTAAAGCAAACCTGTACAGAAATGTCAATTAATTTGTACCAAGCAACCTTCTAATCTTGAATAGTCCAAGTTTTTCCATATCCATAGAAAGGTCTGCTTTTTGAAATACAACTAAGCAACTCTGCCTGATTTACTCTCTTTTAAGTCTGCTGTTACTAGAAAATCATCAAGCTATGCCAGCACTATCACATTTAATGATATCAGCCTGATTAGGGGACTGAAATCAAACCAGTAAGAATCTGTTGTACTAAGTTTAGTCCATCAAAAATCTTCAAACTGAATTTTAAGGCCTCATATTTCTCTTCAGAATATTCTGGGCACATTCTACCATGGTCACTCTGATTCCATTGCTTATTTTCCTGTTTGAAAGAAAAAAATCTGGAACCATTCTGGTCTTCAAGACTTCTTTCCAACTGGAAATGAGAATGCAAAATAAATATATGCCAGACACAGCATAAGGTGATGGGTTGTGGGAGGTTTTATGTTTTGAATAATGTTTCTTGGTGTTTTCAACTTCGGCTTTGGTCTGCCATTAAGCAATACACTAAGAAAGTCTTAGTGTGTCATCAAATGAAATACCTTAGTTGCAACAGCATTAATGATATCCCATACATGTTACAACATTCTTGGAATTTGTCTGGATGGCAACAGACTTCTACAAAATATTCTAAGAAGTGAACAGTTGTTGCAAGAAGGTCTGCTTCATTTGAGGTTATCTGGGGTGAGACTGTCCTTGTACCCATTAATTCCCAACTCTTCTCATCATTCACACACACACACACACACACACACACACACACAAACTCTTCATCTTTCACTGATACACATCTCTGGCACCCTCTCAACTCCATTTCTCTAACACACATCAGCCATTGGTGAAACACACCCTCGCCCCAAAATACTCCAACTCTGTCCGTATACTGAGGTGGTCACGTCAAGAATCACCCCAGAGAAATGAAAGTATGAACCTTTCCATTTCCTTGGCATTTTGCCTCTCTCCATTGATATCTTGAGCAGTAATTCAAGTGTTATACCTAACACACGTGCACACGTCTTGGTGTAAACAAATATGCTTTTCTTTCTGCCTGATGGAAATAGATGATGGCGGCAAGTATGGATACATAAATGTCCATATATGTATATGTCTATGTATGTATACGGTGAAATGTATATGTAGGTATATGTGCGTGTGTGGACGTTTATGTATACACGTGTATGTGGGTGGGTTGGGCCATTCCTTGTATGTTTCCTTGTGTTACCTCACTAACACAGGAGACAGTGGTTAATATATATATATATATATCATTTTTATATCTATTTTGCTTTGTCACTGTCTCCCGCGTTAGCGAGGTAGCGCAAGGAAACAGACGAAAGAATGGCCCAACCCACCCACATACACATGTATATACATACATGTCCACACACGCAAATATGCGTACCTATACATCTCAACGTATACATATATATACACACACAGACATATACATATATACACATGTACACAATTCATACTGTCTGCCTTCATTCATTCCCATGGCCACCTCGCCACACATGAAATAACAACTCCCTCCCTCCTCATGTGTGTGAGGTAGCGCTAAGAAGACAACAAAGGCCTCATTCGTTCACACTCAGTCTCTAGCTGTCATGTAATAATGCACTGAAACCACAGCTCCCTTTCCACATCCAAGCCCCACAGAACTTTCCATGGTTTACCCCGGACACTTCACATGCCTTAGTTCAATCCATTGACAGCATGTCGACCCCGGTATAACACATCATTCCAATTCACTCTATTCCTTGCATGCCTTTCACCTTCCTGCATGTTCAGGCCCCGATAACTCAAAATCTTTTTCACTCCATCTTTCCACCTCCAATTTGGTCTCCCACTTCTCCTCGTTCCCTCCACCTCCGACACATATATCCTTTTGGTCAATCTTTCCTCACTCATTCTCTCCGTGTGACCCAACCATTTCAAAACACCCTCTTCTGCTCTCTCAACCACACTCTTTTTATTACCACACATCTCTCTTACCCTTACATTACTTACTCGATCAAACCACCTCACACCACATATTGTCCTCAAACATCTCATTTCCAGCACATCCATCCTCCTGCGCACAACTCTATCCATATCCCATGCCTCGCAACTATACAACATTGTTGGAACCACTATTCCTTCAAACATACATATTTTGCTTTCCGAGATAATGTTCTCGACTTCCACATATTCTTCAAGGCTCCTAGAATTTTTGCCCCCTCCCCCACCCTATGATTCACTTCCGCTTCCATGGTTCCATCCGCTGCCAAATCCACTACCAGATATCTAAAACATTTCACTTCCTCAAGTTTTTCTCCATTCAAACTTACCTCCCAACTGACTTGACCCTCAACCCTACTGTACCTAAAATAACCTTGCTCTTATTCACATTTACTCTCAACTTTCTTCTTTCACACACTTTACCAAACTCAGTCACCAGCTTCTGCAGTTTCTCACATGAATCAGCCACCAGCGCTGTATCATCAGCGAACAACAACTGACTCACTTCCCAAGCTCTCTCATCCACAACGGACTGCATACTTGCCCCTTCCCCTCTTTCCAAAACCCTTGCATTCACCTCCCTAACAACCCCATCCATAAACAAATTAAACAACCATGGAGACATCACACACTGCTGCAGCAAACCTACATTCACTGAGAACCAATCACTTTCCTCTCTTCCTACACGTACGATTTTTGCAGGGAAATAATGCAAATGACTGGGAGATGTATAAAAGAAAGAGGCAGAAGGTCAAGAGAAAGGTGCAAGTGGTGAAAAAGAGGGCAAATGAGAGTTGGGGTGAGGGAGTATCATTAAATTTTAGGGAGAATAAAAAGATGTTTTGGAAGGACGTAAATAAAGTGCATAAGACAAGGGAACAAATGGGAACTTCAGTGAAGGGGGCTAATGGGGAGGTGATAACAAGTAGTGGTGATGTGAGAAGGAGATGGAGTGAGTATTTTGAAGGTTTGTTGAATGTGTTTGATGATAGAGTGGCAGATATAGGGTGTTTTGGTTGAGGTGGTGTGCAAAGTGAGAGGGTTAGGGAGGATAATTTGCTAAACAGAGAAGAGGTAGTAAAAGCTTTGCGGAAGATAAAAGCCAGCAAGGCAGCAGGTTTGGATGGCACTGCTGTGGAACTGATTAAAAAAAGGGGGTGACTGTATTGTTGACTGGTTGGTAAGGTTATTTAATGTATGTTTGATTCATGGTGAGGTGCCTGAGGATTGGCGGAATGCTTGCATAGTGCCATTGTACAAAGGCAAAGGGGAAAAAGGTGAGTGCTCAAATTACAGAGGTACAAGTTTGTTGAGTATTCCTGGGAAATTATATGGGAGGGTATTGACTGAGAGGGTGAAGGCATGTACAGAGCATCAGATTGGGGAGGAGCAGTGCGGTTTCAGAAGTGGTAGAGGATGTGTGGATCAGGTGTTTGCTTTGAAGAATGTATGTGAGACATACTTAGAAAAGCTAATGGATTTGTATGTAGCATTTATGGATCTGGAGAAGGCATATGACAGAGTTGACAGAGATGCTCTGTGGAAGGTATTAAGAATATATGGTGTGGGAGGCAAGTTGTTAGAAACAGTGAAAAGTTTTTATCGAGGATACATATACATACATTATTTTCTTTATTTTTTTATTTTACTTTGTCGCTGTCTCCCACGTTAGCGAGGTAAAGCAAGGAAACAGAAGAAAGAATGTGTGTATGTATATTTGCGTGTGTGGACGTGTGTGTATATACATGTGTATGGGGGTGGGTTGGGCCATTTCTTTCGTCTGTTTCCTTGCGCTACCTCGCAAACGCGGGAGACAGCGACAAAGCAAAATAAATAAATAAATAAATACAGACATATACATATATACACATATACATAATTCATACTGTCTGCCTTTAATCATTCCCATCACCACCCCGTCACACATGAAATAACAACCCCTCCCCCCTCATGTGTGCGGGGTAGCGCTAGGAAGACAACGAAGGCCCCATTCGTTCACACTCAGTCTCTAGCTGTCATGTAGCAATGCACTGAAACCACAGCTCCCTTTCCACATCTAGGCCCTACAGAACTTTCCATGGTTTACCCCAGATGCTTAACATGCCCTGGTTCAATCCATCGACAGCACGTCGACCCCGGTATACCACATCATTCCAATTCACTCTATTCCTTGCCCGCCTTTCACCCTCCTGCATGGTCAGGCCCTGATCACTCAAAATCTTTTTCACTCCATCTTTCCACCTCCAATTTGGTCTCCCACTTCTCGTTCCCTCCACCTCCGACACATATATCCTCTTGGTAAAGCTCTCCTCACTCATTCTCTCCATGTGACCAAACCATTTCAAAACATCCTCTTCTGCTCTCTCAACCACACTCTTTTTATAACCACACATCTCTCTTACCCTATCATTACTTACTTGATCAAACTGCCTCACACCACATATTGTTGTCAAACATCTCATTTCCAGCACATCCACCCTCCTGCGCACAACTCTATCCATAGCCCACGCCTCACAACCATACAACATTGTTGGAACCACTATTCCTTCAAACATACCCATTTTTGCTTTCCAAGATAATGTTCTCGACTTCCACACATTCTTCAAGGCTCCAAGAATTTTCGCTCCCTCCCCCACCCTATGACTCACTTCCGCTTCCATGGTTCCATCTGCTGCCAGATCCACTCCCAGATACCTAAAACACTTCGCTTCCTCCAGTTTTTCTCCTTCAAACTTACCTCCCAATTGACTTGACCCTCAACCCTACTGTACCTAATAACCTTGCTCTTATTCACATTTACCCTCAACTTTCTTCTTTCAAACACTTTACCAAACTCAGTCACCAGCTTCTGCAGTTTCTCACCTGAATCAGCCACCAGCGCTGCATCATCAGCGAACAACAACTGACTCACTTCCCAAGCTCTCTCATCCACAACAGACTGCATACTTGCCCCTCTATCCAAAACTCTTGCATTCATCTCCCTAACAACCCCATCCATAAACAAATTAAACAACCACGAAGACATCACACACCCCTGCCACAAACCTACATTCACTGAGACCCAATCACTTTCCTCTCTTCCTATACGTACACATGCCTTACATCCTCGATAAAAACTTTTCACTGCTTCTAACAACTTGCCTCCCACACCATATATTCTTAATACCTTCCACAGAGCATCTCTATCAACTCTATCATATGCCTTCTCCAGATCCGTAAATGCTACATACAAATCCATTTGCTTTTCTTAGTATTTCTCACATACATTCTTCGAAGCAAACACCTGATCCACACATCCTCTGCCACTTCTGAAACCACACTGGGATAGGTAAGAAAGAATACTTACCATGTATTCCCTCATGTTGTAGAAGTCGACTATAAGGGGAGGGAGCGGGAGGCTGGAAATCTTCCCCTCTCCTTTTTTAATTTTCCAAATGAAGGAACAGAGAAGGAGGCCAGGTGACGATATTCCATCAAAGGCTCAATCTCAATCCTTTGTTCTTAACGCTACCTCGCTGATGTGGGAAATGGCGAATAGCATTATATATATATATATATATATATATATATATATATATATATATATATATATATACATTTATTTTTATATTTATTTTGCTTTGTCGCTGTCTCCCACGTTTGCGAGGTAGCGCAAGGAAACAGACAAAGGAAATGGCCCAACCCATCCCCATACATATGTATATACATACTCGTCCACACACGCAAATATACATACCTATACATCTCAATGTAGACATATATATACACACACAGACACATACATGTATACCCATGCACACAATTCACACTGTCTGCCTTTATTCATTCCCATCACCACCTCGCCACACATGGAATACCATCCCCCTCCCCCCCTCATGTGTGCGAGGTACTGCTAGGAAAAGACAACAAAGGCTCCATTCGTTCACACTCAGTCTCTAGCTGTCATGCAATAATGCCCGAAACCGCAGCTCCCTTTCCGCATCCAAAGCCCCACACAACTTTCCATGGTTTACCCCAGACGCTTCACATGCCCTGATTCAATCCACTGACGGCATGTCAACCCCGGTATACCACATCGATCCAATTCACTCTATTCCTTGCCCGCCTTTCACCCTCCTGCATCAGGCCCCGATCACTCAAAATCTTTTTCACTCCATCTTTCCATCTCCAATTTGGTCTCCCACTTCTCCTTGTTCCCTCCACCTCCGACACATATATCCTCTTGTTCAATCTTTCCTCACTCATTCTCTCCATGTGCCCAAACCATTTCAAAACACCCTCTTCTGCTCTCTCAACCACGCTCTTTTTATTTCCACACATCTCTCTTACTCTTACATTATTTACTCGATCAAACCACGTCACACCACACATTGTCCTCAAACATCTCATTTCCAGCATATCCACCCTCCTGCGCACAACTCTATCCATAGGCCATGCCTCGCAACCATACAACATTGTTGGAACCACTATTCCTTCAAACATACCCATTTTTGCTTTCCAAGATAATGTTCTCGACTTCCAAACAATCTTCAAGGCTCCCAGGATTTTCGCCCCCTCCCCCACCCTATGATTCACTTCCGCTTCCATGGTTCCATCCGCTGCCAGATCCACTCCCAGATATCTAAAACACTTTACTTCCTCCAGTTTTTCTCCGATCAAACTTACCTCCCAAATGACTTGACCCTCAACTCTACTGTACCTAATTACCTTGCTCTTATTCACATTTACTCTTAACTTTTTTCTTTCACACACTCTACCAAACTCAGTCACCAGCTTCTGCAGTTTCTCACATGAATCAGCCACCAGTGCTGTATCATCAGCGAACAACAACTGACTCACTTCCCAAGCTCTCTCATTCACAACAGACGTCATACTTGCCCCTCTTTCCAAAACTCTTGCATTCACCTCCCTAACAACCCCATCCATAAACAAATTAAACAACCATGGAGACATCACACATCCCTGCCGCAAACCTACATTCACTGAGAACCAATCACTTTCCTCTCTTCCTACACATACACATGCCTTACATCCTCGATAAAAACTTTTCACTGCTTCTAACAACTTGCCTCCCACACCATATATTCTTAATACCTTCCACAGAGCATCTCTATCAACTCTATCATATGCCTTCTCCAGATCCATAAATGCTACATACAAATCCATTTGCTTTTCTAAGTATTTCTCACATACATTCTTCAAAGCAAACACCTGATCCATACATCCTCTACCACTTCTGAAACCACACTGCTCTTCCCCAATCTGATGCTCTGTACATGCCTTCACCCTCTCAATCAATACCCTCCCATATAATTTACCAGGAATACTCAACAAACTTATACCTCTGTAATTTGAGCACTCACTCTTATCCCCTTTGCCTTTGTACAATGGCACTAAGCACGCATTCCGCCAATCCTCAGGCACCTCACCATGAGTCATACATACATTAAATAACCTTACCAACCAGTCAACAATACAATCACTGCAATACCATCCAAACCTGCCGGCTTTCATCTTCCGCAAAGCTTTTACTACCTCTTCTCTGTTTACCAAATCATTTTCCCTAACCCTCTCACTTTGCACACCACCTCGACCAAAACACCCTATATCTGCCACTCTATCATCAAACACATTCAACAAACCTTCAAAATACTTACTCCATCTCCTTCTCACATCACCACTACTTGTTATCACCTCCCCATTTGCGCCCTTCACTGAAGTTCCCATTTGCTCCCTTGTCTTTATATATATATATATATATATATATATATATATATATATATATATATATATATATATATATATATATATATATATATTCTTTCTTTCAAACTATTCGCCATTTCCCGCATTAGCGAGGTAGCGTTAAGAACAGAGGACTGGGCCTTGAGGGAATACCCTCACCTGGCCCAATTCTCTGTTCCTTCTTTTGGAAAATTAAAAAAAAAACGAGAGGGGAGGATTTCCAGCCCCCCGCTCCCTCCTCTTTTAGTCGCCTTCTACGACATGCAGGGAATATGTGGGAAGTATTCTTTCTCCCCTATCCCCAGGGATAATATATATATATATATATATATATATATATATTCCCTGGGGATAGGGGTAAAAGAATACTTCCCATGCATTCCTCGCGTGTCGTAGAAGGCGACTAGAGGGGACGGGAGCGGGGGGCCAGAAATCCTCCCCTCCTTGTATTTTTTAACTTTCTAAAATGGGAAACAGAAGAAGGAGTCACGCGGGGAGTGCTCATCCTCCTCGAAGGCTCAGACTGGGGTGTCTAAATGTGTGTGGATGTAAGAAAGATGTGAAAAAAGGAGAGATAGGTAGTATGTTTGAGGAAAGGAACCTGGATGTTTTGGCTCTGAGTGAAACGAAGCTCAAGGGTAAAGGGGAAGAGTGGTTTGGGAATGTCTTGGGATTAAAGTCAGGGGTTAGTGAGAGGACAAGAGCAAGGGAAGGAGTAGCAGTACTCCTGAAACAGGAGTTGTGGGAGTATGTGATAGAATGTAAGAAAGTAAATTCTCGATTAATATGGGTAAAACTGAAAGTTGATGGAGAGAGATGGGTGATTATTGGTGCATATGCACCTGGGCATGAGAAGAAAGATCATGAGAGGCAAGTGTTTTGGGAGCAGCTGAATGAGTGTGTTAGTGGTTTTGATGCACGAGACTGGGTTATAGTGATGGGTGATTTGAATGCAAAGGTGAGTAATGTGGCAGTTGAGGGAATAATTGGTATACATGGAGTGTTCAGTGTTGTAAATGGAAATGGTGAAGAGCTTGTAGATTTATGTGCTGAAAAAGGACTGGTGATTGGGAATACCTGGTTTAAAAAGCGAGATATACATAAGTATACGTATGTAAGTAGGAGAGATGGCCAGAGAGCCTTATTGGATTACGTGTTAATTGACAGGCGTGCGAAAGAGAGACTTTTGGATGTTAATGTGCTCAGAGGTGCAACTGGAGGGAAGTCTGATCATTATCTTGTGGAGGCTAAGGTGAAGATTTGTATGGGTTTTCAGAAAAGAAGAGTGAATGTTGGGGTGAGGGTGGTGAGAGTAAGTGAGCTTGGGAAGGAGACTTGTGTGAGGAAGTACCAGGAGAGACTGAGTACAGAATGGATAAAGGTGAGAACAATGGAAGTAAGGGGAGTGGGGGAGGAATGGGATGTATTTAGGGAATCAGTGATGGATTGCGCAAAAGATGCTTGTGGCATGAGAAGAGTGGGAGGTGGGTTGATTAGAAAGGGTAGTGAGTGGTGGGATGAAGAAGTATGATTATTAGTGAAAGAGAAGAGAGAGGCATTTGGACGATTTTTGCAAGGAAAAAATGCAATTGAGTGGGAGATGTATAAAAGAAAGAGACAGGAGGTCAAGAGAAAGGTGCAAGGGGTGAAAAAGAGGGCAAATGAGAGTTGGGGTGAGAAAGTATCATTAAATTTTAGGGAGAGTAAAAAGATGTTCTGGAAGGAGGTAAATAAAGTGCGTAAGACAAGGGAGCAAATGGGAATTTCAGTGAAGGGCGCAAATGGGGAGGTGATAACAAGTAGTGGTGATGTGAGAAGGAGATGGAGTGAGTATTTTGAAGGTTTGTTGAATGTGTTTGATGATAGAGTGGCAGATATAGGGTGTTTTGGTCGAAGTGGTGTGCAAAGTGAGAGGGTTAGGGAAAATGATTTGGTAAACAGAGAAGAGGTAGTGGAAGCTTTGCGGAAGATGAAAGCCGGCAAGGCAGCAGGTTTGGATGGTATTGCAGTGGAATTTATTAAAAAAGGGGGTGACTGTATTATTGACTGGTTGGTAAGGTTATTTAATGTATGTATGACTCATGGTGAGGTGCCTGATGATTGGCAGAATGCGTGCATAGTGCCATTGTACAAAGGCAAAGGGGATAAGAGTGAGTGCTCAAATTACAGAGGTATAAGTTTGTTGAGTATTCCTGGTAAATTATATGGGAGGGTATTGATTGAGAGGGTGAAGGCATGTACAGAGCATCAGATTGGGGAAGAACAGTGTGGTTTCAGAAGTGGTAGAGGATGTGTGGATCAGGTGTTTGCTTTGAAGAATGTATGTGACGTGCTGTCAGTGGATTGAATCAGGGCATGTGAAGCGTCTGGGGTAAGCCATGGAAAGCTGTGTAGGTATGTATATTTTGCGTGTGTTGACGTATGTATATACATGTGTATGGGGTGGGTTGGGCCATTTCTTTCGTCTGTTTCCTTGCGCTGCCTTGCAAACGCGGGAGACAGCGACAAAGCAAAAAAAAAAAAGAAAAATATATATATATATATATATATATATATATATATATATATATATATATATATTTTTTTTTTCTTTGTCGCTGTATCCCTCGTTTGCGAGGTAGCGCAAGGAAACAGACGAAAGAAATGGCCCAACCCACCCCATACACATGTATATACATACGTCAACACACGCAAAATATACATACCTACACAGCTTTCCATGGCTTACCCCAGACGCTTCACATGCCCTGATTCAATCCACTGACAGCACGTCAACCCCGTTATACCACATCGATCCAATTCACTCTATTCCCTGCCCTCCTTTCACCCTCCTGCATGTTCAGGCCCCGATCACACTAAATCCCTTTCACTCCATCTTTCCACCTTACTCTATAAATATATATATATTTTTTTTTTCTTTGTCGCTGTCTCACGCATTTGCGAGGTAGCGCAAGGAAACAGACGAAAGAAATGGCCCAACCCACCCCCATACACATGCCTTGATTCAATCCACTGACAGCACGTCAACCCCGGTATACCACATCGCTCCAATTCACTCTATTCTTTGCCCTCCTTTCACCCTCCTGCATGTTCAGGCCCAGATCACACAAAATCTTTTTCACTCCATCTTTCCACCTCCAATTTGGTCTCCCTCTTCTCCTTGTTCCCTCCACCTCCGACACATATATCCTCTTGGTCAATCTTTCCTCACTCATTCTCTCCATGTGACCAAACCATTTCAAAACACCCTCTTCTGCTCTCTCAACCACGCTCTTTTTATTTCCACACATCTCTCTTACCCTTACGTTACTTACTCGATCAAACCACCTCACACCACACATTGTCCTCAAACATCTCATTTCCAGCACATCCATCCTCCTGCGCACAACTCTATCCATAGTCCACGCCTCGCAACCATACAACATTGTTGGAACCACTATTCCTTCAAACATACCCATTTTTGCTTTCCGAGATAATGTTCTCGACTTCCACACATTCTTCAAGGCTCCCAGAATTTTCGCCCCCTCCCCCACCCTATGATCCACTTCCGCTTCCATGGTTCCATCCGCTGCCAGATCCACTCCCAGATATCTAAAACACTTCACTTCCTCCAGTTTTTCTCCATTCAAACTCACCTCCCAATTGAATTGACCCTCAACCCTACTGTACCTAATAACCTTGCTCTTATTCACATTTACTCTTAACTTTCTTCTTTCACACACTTTACCAAACTCAGTCACCAGCTTCTGCAGTTTCTCACATGAATCAGCCACCAGCGCTGTATCATCAGCAAACAACAACTGACTCACTTCCCAAGCTCTCTCATCCCCAACAGACTTCATACTTGCCCCTCTTTCCAAAACTCTTGCATTCACCTCCCTAACAACCCCATCCATAAACAAATTAAACAACCATGGAGACATCACACACCCCTGCCGCAAACCTACATTCACTGAGAACCAATCACTTTCCTCTCTTCCTACACGTACACATGCCTTACATCCTCGATAAAAACTTTTCACTGCTTCTAACAACTTGCCTCTCACACCATATATATATATATATATATATATATATATATATATACACACAAGTGTACATGTTAGAGTAGGAGAGTAGGCCAGAGATCGTTACTGGATTACCTGTTAATTGATAGGCGTGAGAAAGAGACTTGTGGATGTTAATGTGCTGAAAGGGGCAGCTTGAGGGATGTCTAATCCTTATCTTGTGGAGGAAAAGGTGAAAATTAGTAAAAGTTTTCAGAAAAGAAGAGAGAATGTTGGGGTGAAGAGAGTGGTGAGAGTAAGTGAGCTTCGAAAGGAGACTCGTCTAAGGAAGTACCAGGAGAGATTGAGTGCAGAATTGTAAAAGGTGAGAGCAAATGACATAAGGGGAGTGGGGGAGGAATGGAATGTATTTAGGGAAGCAGTGATGGCTTACGCAAAAGATGCTTGTGGCATGAGAAAGGTGGGATGTGGGCAGATTAGTGAGGGTAGTGAGTGGTGGATGAAGAAGTAAGATAGTAAGTGAAAGAGAAGAGAGAGGAGTTTGGATAATTTTTGCAGGGAAATAGTGCAAATGACTGGGAGATATATAAAAGAAAGAGGCAGGAGGTGAAGTAATCGGTGCAAGAGGTGAAAAAGAGGGGTGAGAGAGTATCACTAATTTTAGGGAGAATAAAAAGTTGTTTTGGAAAGAGGTAAATAAAGTGCGTAAGACAAGAACAAATGGGAACATTGGTGAAAAGGGCAAATGGGGAGGTAATAACAAGTAGTGGTGAAGTACAAGGGAGATGGAGTGAGTATTTTCAAGGTTTCTTAAATCTGTTTCATGACAGAGTGGCAGATATAGGGTGTTTTGGTTGAGGTGGGTAAGAGGGTCAGGGAGAATGGTTTGGTAAACAGAGAAGAGGTAGTGAAAGCTTTGCGGAAGATGAAAACCAGCAAGGTGGCGGGTTGGATGGTACTGCATTGGAATTTATAAAAAAAAAAGGGGTGACACTGTTGTTGAGTGGTTGGTAAGGATATTCAATGTATGTATGGTTGATGGTGAACTGCTTGAGGATTGGTGGAATGCATGGACAGTGCCACTGTACAAAGGCAAAGGGGATAAAGGTGGATGTTCAAATTACAGAGGTATAAGTTTGTTGAGTATCCCTGGGAAATTATATGGGAAATTATATTATGAGGGTAAAGGCATGTACAAAACATCAGATTAGGGAAGAGCAGTGTGGTTAAAGAAGTAATAGAGGATGTGTGGATCAGGTGTTTGCTTTAAAGAATGTATGTGAGAAGTACTTAGAGAAACATATGGATTTCTATGTAGCATTTATGGATCTGGAGAAGGAATATGATAGGGTTGATAGAGATGCTTTGTGGAAGGTATTACGAGTATATTGAGAGAGAGGTGAGTTGCTAGAAGCAGTGAAATGTTTTTACCAAGGATGTAAGGCATGTGTGCCAGTAGGAAGAGAGGAAAGTGATTGGTTCTCAGTGTATGTTGGTTTGCGGCAGGGGTGCGAGATGTCTCCATGGATATTCAATTTGTTTATGGATGGGTTGATCAGGGAGGTGAATGCAAGAGTTTTGGAGAAAGTAGCAAATATGCAATATGCTATGGATGAGTGGGCTTGGGATGTGAGTCAGTTGTTCGTGATGATACAGTGCTGGTGGCTGATTCGTGTGATAAACTGCAGAAGTTGGTGACTGAGTTTGGTAAAGCGTGTGAAAGAAGAAAGCTGAGAGTAAATGTGAATAAGAGCAAGGCTATTAGGTCCAGTGGGGTTGAGGGACAAGTTAATTGGGAGGTAAGTTTGAATGGAGAAAAACTGAAGGAAGTGAAGTGTTTTAAATATCTGGGAGTGGATTTTGCAGCGGATGGAACCATGGAAGCTATTTCACGTGTGGAGGGGGTGGCAACGGGAATGAATGAAGGCAGCAAGTATGAATATATACATGTGTATATATGTATACGTCTGTGTAAGTATATGTATGTATATGTTGAAATGTAAAGGTATGTATATGTGTGTGTAGGCGTTTATGTATATACATGTGAATATGAGTGGGTTGGGCCATTCTTTCGTCTGTTTCCTTGTGCTACCTTGCTAATGCAGAAAATGGCAATCAAGTATTATAATTATATTAAAAAAATGTATATATTTTACACATGCCAGATGAAGAATATGGATGCCTGTTTGTGTGGCCTTTCTTCAAGTATTTCCTGGTGCTGCCTTGCTGACGCAGAGAGTGACAACACTATTTCCTGTGAGGTGGGGTGGTGCCAGGAATGGATGGGGGCAGGCAGGTGAGAACATGTACATGTGTACATGTATGGTGGGTACATACATTCATATTATAATACTATGATAATGTGACTCTGCTGCCAGTGAGAGGGAGGGCTCAGGTAGTAAAGTAATGGCCCTTTCCACAACTCTGCAAATTTAAGGCATACTCCTCTGACTATACTTTATTGTGTGACTCAGCCACCGGTGAGAGGGAGTGCTTAGGTGGTAGTGTATTGGTCCTGCCTAGTACCCTAGCTAACTCAAGATTATCCCTCCCCTGCCCTTGGAGCAACCCATTAGATAGTAGGTTGTTGACAACAGCTGCCCAGGGTGGTACTACCATCCCGATTGAGGAACATTAAAGTTGTGCCCAGACCCATCTTACACTCTCCATGTCAGGGATGCTGGTCTTACTTTCTGTCTCATCAAAACTGGACTACCGGGATAGACCTACCATCTTCTTACAAGCACCATTCACCTGCTCAAACCTTGCTTATCATTATCAATTTTTTTTCACGTAAGCACTCTTGCCAATTCCTGTCCACTCAAACATTTATAAGTATCATCATGAGAGAGTCCATCAAATCTATGGCCCCCTAGTCCCTAGCATCACTGAGTGCTAAGAATCTCTGGGCTTCTGCCGGATGCTACCACCAATGAAAGGGAGGGCTCTGGCAGTAGTAGCAGTACCAGCCTCTCCCATGACATTTCCCATGCTGTTAGATCTTCCTCTTTTTCTATTCACTATACCAACATTTCTGGTCTCTCTAGTACCCTCTCTTCAGTTGAACACCATCTGTCTAGTTATTTTTATTTTATTTATTTGCTTTGTCGCTGTCTCCCGCGTTTGCGAGGTAGCGCAAGGAAACAGACGAAAGAAATGGCCCAACCCACCCCCATAAACATGTATGGAAAGGATCACAATTTTGCGCGTGATCAAGATATTCCTACGAGTCCACGGGGAAAATGAAACACGAAAAGTTCCCAAGTGCACTTTCGTGTAATAATCACATCATCAGGGGAGATACAAGAGAGAAATATAACAGTCAGTTGATATACATCGAAGAGACGAAGCTAGGACGCCATTTGGTAAACATGTGATTGTCCAAAACATACAACGAGCGTTCATAAACTTATCATTTTACAAATCTTATCAACAATAAAGTTATCTTATTTGTATAGACCATCACTAATATTAAGATTATAATTCTTTGTGTATTTGATAATAGAAGATTCAATGATATTTCTCTTGGTAATAGAGTTAGAGTTAACAAGTGAGATGGCGTTACTCCAGTCAATACAATGATCATAGTTTTTAACATGATTAAACAAGGCATTTGATTCTTGTCCCGTTCTTATACTATATTTATGTTGCTTAAGTCTAACAGAAAGATCCTTACCAGTCTGACCAACATAAAATTTATCACAGTTTCCACAAGGAACTTTATAGATGCAACCAAGAGAATTTTCTGGTGAATTCCTGATTAAGATATTCTTTATAGTATTATTGTTGCTAAAGGCAACATTTACATTAAAGGATTTAAGCAACATGGGAAGCAAAGTGAAATTATCATCAAAAGGGAGAACTAAAAGCTTCTTGGTGTCAATGGGAGGTTTGGGCTCAACTCTATAAAATGATTTCTTTGCTAACTTAAGGGATTTATCAATGAAAGATCTAGGGTACTTTAACTTAGATCCAATAGAATATATCTTCTCAAACTCATCATAAATAACCTCTGGACTGCAAATTCGTAATGCCCTGAGGAACATAGATTGAAATGATGTTAATTTAACTCTGTCATGTTGAGATGAGTAATAATGGATATATGAGCATACATTGGTGGGTTTTCTGTATATGCTAAACTTAAACTTGTTTCCTTGTCTATGGATCATGCAATCTAAAGACAAGGAAACAAGTTTAAGTTTAGCATATACAGAGAACCCACCAATGTAGTATGCTCATATATCCATTATTACTCATCTCAACATGACAGAGTTAAATTATCATCATTTCAATCTATGTTCCTTATGGCATTATGTATTTGCAGTCCATGACAGAGTTAAATTATCATCATTTCAATCTATGTTCCTTATGGCATTATGTATTTGCAGTCCAGAGTTTATTGATGATGAGTTTGAGAAGATATATTCAATTGGATCTTAGTTAAAGTACCCTAGATCTTTCATTGATAAATCCCTTAAGTTAGCAAAGAAATCATTTTATAGAGTTGAGCCCAAACCTCCCATTGACACCAAGAATCTCTTAGTTCTCCCTTTTAATGATAATTTCACTTTGCTTCCCATGTTGCTTAAATCCTTTAATGTAAATGTTGCCTTTAGCAACAATAATACTATAAAGACTATCTTAATCAGGAATTCACCAGAAAATTCTCTTGGTTGCATCTATAAAGTGCCATGTGGAAACTGGGATAAATTTTATGTTGGTCAGACTGGTAAGGATCTTTCTGTTAGACTTAAGCAACATACATATAGTATAAGAACAGGACAAGAATCAAATGCCTTGTTTAATCATGTTAAAAACTATGATCATTGTATTGACTGGAGTAAAACTATCTCACTTGTTAACTCTAACTCTATTACCAAGAGAAATATCATTGAATCTTCTATTATCAAATACACAAAGAATTATAATCTTAATATTAGTGATAGTCTATACAAATAAGATAACTTTATTGTTGATAAGATTTGTAAAATGATAAGTTTATGAACGCTCGTTGTATGTTTTGGACAATCACATGTTTACCAAATGGCGTCCTAGCTTTGTCTCTTCGATGTATATCAACTGACTGTTATATTTCTCTCTTGTATCTCCCCTGATGATGTGATTATTACACAAAAGTGCACTTGGGAACTTTTCATGTTTCATTTTCCCCGTGGACTCATAGGAATACACATGTATATACATACACATCCACACACGCAAATATACATACCCATACATCTCATTGTACTCATATATATACACACACACAGACACATACATATATACACATGCACACAATTCACACTGTCCGCCTTTATTCATTCCCATCGCCACCTCGCCACACATGGAATAACATCCCCCTCCCCCCTCATGTGTGCGAGGTACTGCTAGGAAAAGACAACAAAGGCCCCATTCGTTCACACTCAGTCTCCAGCTGTCATGCAATAATGCCTGAAACCACAGCTCCCTTTCCACATCCAGGCCCCACACAACTTTCAATGGTTTACCCCAGACACTTCACATGCCCTGATTCAATCCATCGACAGCACGTCAACCCCGGTATACCACATCGATCCAATTCACCCTATTCCTTGCCCGCCTTTCACCCTCCTGCATGTTCAGGCCCCGATCACTCAAAATCTTTTTCACTCCATCTTTCCACCTCCAATTTGGTCTCCCACTTCTCCTCGTTCCCTCCACCTCCGACACATATATCCTCTTGGTCAATCTTTCCTCACTCATTCTCTCCATGTGCCCAAACCATTTCAAAACACCCTCTTCTGCTCTCTCAACCATGCTCTTTTTATTTCCACACATCTCTCTTACCCTTACATTACTTACTTGATCAAACCACCTCACACCACACATTGTCCTCAAACATCTAATTTCCAGCACATCCACCCTCCTGCGCACAACTCTATCCATAGCCCACGCCTTGCAACCATACAACATTGTTGGAACCACTATTCCTTCAAACATACCCATTTTTGCTTTCCGAGATAATGTTCTCGACTTCCACACATTCTTCAAGGCTCCCAGGATTTTCGCTCCCTCCCCCACCCTATGATTCACTTCCGCTTCCATGGTTCCATCCGCTGCCAAATCCACTCCCAGATATCTAAAACATTTTACTTCCTCCAGTTTTTTTCCATTCAAACTTACCTCCCAATTGACTTGTCCCTTAACCCTACTGTACCTAATAACCTTGCTCTTATTCACATTTACTCTTAACTTTCTTCTTTCACACACTTTACCAAACTCAGTCACCAGCTTCTGCAGTTTCTCACATGAATCAGCCAACAGCGCTGTATCATCAGCGAACAACAACTGACTCACTTTCCAAGCTCACTCATCCCCAACAGACTTCATACTTGCCCCTCTTTCCAAAACTCTTGCATTCATCTCCCTAACAACCCCATCCATAAACAAATTAAACAACCATGGAAACATCACACACCCCTGCTGCAAACCTATATTCACTGAGAACCAATCATTTTCCTCTCTTCCTACACGTACACATGCCTTACATCCTCGATAGAAACTTTTCACTGCTTCTAACAACTTGCCTCCCACACCATATATTCTTAGTACCTTCCACAGAGCATCTCTATCAACTCTATCATATGCCTTCTCCAGATCCATAAATGCTACATACAAATCCATTTGCTTTTCTAAGTATTTCTCACATACATTCTTCAAAGCAAACACCTCTCCTAATATCTTACTTCTCTCTGAGACACAGTTGTCTAATGATGTTCTCACTAGTCCCTTTTTCATATCTAACTATAACCATCATTCACGATTACAGTTCAAAGGTGATGTTTGTGGTTCTTCCAACGTCAACACACCTGTTGCATGCCTCAAGGATCTTAAGTCCCCCAAGCTTTGGTGTTATGTGGCTCAAGGTCTGTGTCCCTTCTTCTACACTTTTCCTCTGTTTCCTCTATTGCTCTCCTAATTCCACAAATTCTATTTCCTTCTTCAACTATCTAAACTCCTGCTATAAGCCTGTGACATCCTCTCCCCTGCAAGCCAAGATCCTCTATCTCTATGGGATTTCAACGTTCACCATAGGGAATGGTTGAATTCCTCCCATATGGATGGTGATTTTGAGCAAATTATATCCCATACTACCCATATTCCTGACCACTGTGACTACTCTCCTAATATTCTGGATCCATTTTTCACCTCATAATCCAACCTGCTGTAAATACACAATCTCAGCCCTAAATGGTTCATGTGATCGCTCTCTCATAAATACATCTATTCTAATGGCACCTTCCCCTCCAGCAGCCCCTTCTAAGTGTAAATAATGACACCTGAACAAACCTGACTGGAATAACTTACATTACTTCTTTTCTGACTTTCCTTGAGTAAATTACTCTCTTATATGGTGATGCTTCTGTCTCTACCAAACGCATTACAGACGTTATTCTTGCGGAAGGTATTCTTGTGGGAATGTTAGTGTGCTTATACCCTCTCCCTCCAAGATTTTTTCATCCATTCCATGATTCAACTACTTCTGTTCTGAGGCCATTCAGGAAAGGGATCAGCCATATCAGACTTGGAAAAACTCTCCTTCTTCTGGTTCCCATTCAGCTTTCATCACTGCCCATAACTGCTGCAAGCAGTTATGGGCAAAGCATTCCTTTATTCAAAGGAAGTGCGATAACCTTTCCTCATCATACATTGATAGGTCTTCCTGGTCTTTAGCCAAGAGCATCTCCAACAAGTTCTGTCACTCTATCTCCCTTCACTTTTCTGCTCTGACAGTACTATAGCTGTCTCTCCCATACACAAAGCAACTCTCTAGTTTCCATTTCTCATATAACTCCACCTCAGATGACTCTAAAATTCCTTCACCCTCTTATGCTTCTCTCTCTAATCCTATGCCTCTTCCTGTAATCTCTTTTCAGACTGTCCAAAAAGCTCTTCTTTCTCTGGACACAAACAAGGCTTATGGTCCAGATGGCATCCGTCCTTGTGTACTGAAAGAGTGTACCACTGAACTTGCACCTATGCTTGCTCATGTTCCATTTCTGTTTAAAAATCAAAAGTTTCCTCCTCATTGGAAGCATGCATTTATAAATCCCATTTCTAAGAAGAGTGCCCACTCTGACCCCTCCAACTATCATCCTAATGTTTTGACATCTATCATTTCATCTTTGAATCCATCCTCAACTCCCAAATCCTTAAACACCTTGAAAATCAGTTTTCTCTCTGATCACCAGTATGGCTTACGTAAGGTGAAATTCACTGGTGATAGTCTTTCCTATCTCAATATTATCTGATTATCATCCCTGAAAGATTTTGGGGAGTCATGTGTAGTTGCCCTTGACATGTCTAAGGGTGTGGCATCAGGGACTCATCTCTAAGCTCCTCTCTTTTGGCTTCCCTCCCTCACTTTGCTCCTGAAGATTTAGCTGTCCCCAACAATTTTTTTTTCAATGATTTCCTTTCCTCCACTAATAATCCAATGCAATCATACGTTGACGAGTCAATACTGCATTCATCCACATCCTTCAATTCTGCTCCCTCTTCTCTCACTCAGTCTGCATCTTGTCTTGACATAGCCACTTCAATAAAATCAGACCTAGACAGGATATCTCAGTGGAACATACAAAATCTTGTTTAGTTTAAAGCCTCCTAGACCTCAAGACTCAAATTCTACCCCTCTCTTGATAAAAAACTCCTTACAACTCTCGTCTCTCCTTTGACAGTTCTGTAATTCCACCTCTCAATGAACATACTTAGTATTAATGTAACATCCACTCTCTCTTGGAAATCCTCATTAAGTCTGTCTCTAAGAAACTGAATGTCCTGTTTAGATGTCAAAACATCTCTTCTAAACAGTTGCTCCGTTTATACAAGGGATTGATTCGTCCTTTTATGGAGTACTGCTCTCACATTTGGGGTGGTTCTAGCTCTGCATCCTTACTTGACAGAGCTAAGTTGAAAGCAGTCCACCTAATAAACTGTCTTAGGCTAACTTCCAAACCCGACCCTCTCGCCTAATGCTGCAGTGATGGTTCATTTTCCCTCTTCTGTAGGTGTTACTCTGGGTTTTGCTCCCAAGAGCTGGCTGCTTGTGTACCCACACCACTAGCTAAACCATGGAATACTCAGCAAGCTGCTGCATTACATGATTACTGTGTGGCCATCAGCAACTTAAGGGTGAGCCATTTTGATACCTGCTCCTTTCCCTATGAAGCGAATTTTTGAAAACTCCGTATCTTCTCATGTCTTTTCCAATAACTATGACCTGGTACATTTCAAGAGATAGGTTTTTCACTTCTCAAAAATTCATAAATACTTTCCCTCGTCTTTTCTTTTCCCATTTCATAATTCTATCCATATTTCGATTAGGGCCCGGCCTTGATGTGGACTTTTGTCCGTGACTGGAGTCTTAAAAAAAACTCAAAGGGCTCAATCCATAGGTGAGAAAATCCACTTTACCTACCTAAGTGTTAACAGCCATCCTTCAGTTACTGACCTGTATTTCAGCTAGGTACAATAATTTGAAGAGAATATCTCCATGGAATGAATACCTGCAAGTAATGGGTACCACACTCCCAATTTCCTAAATTTGTAAATACCCCCGTAATCCCCATCCTATACCTCGCCTCTTAATACCCTCTGATATCTCAGTCTACAATTTCCTACCCTTACTCTGCTGAAACCAAAGTTAGCATTCTCATGCTATTTCTTTAAGTACCAGAAAGATGACCTTTGTTTGACCTAACAAAACAGACTAGCTCTGCACAAACCGTGTAAAATTATACCAATTATGTTTGGCCCTTGGGCTCAGGCTTAGGTTTCATAGGTGTCACCACAGAACATTATCCTCTTACCATGGTACTAGCTACTGAATGCTAAATAATTGCTTTCAAATCAGAAACACTTGTACTTGGTTTCAAGTTACAACATTTCATCATTTGACTCCCCTTTCCCAAGTAAAATTTTCTTTTACATTCATATCTAAAACATTAATATGACTAAGCTTAGGGGACAGAAGCCACACAGTCCTGTCCAGTCATAGCAACAGATGCTAACAGATCAAACTACTCTTATGGAATTTTCTATACATACTTTACTTCTAACAACTGCCATCCACTGATTATCTAATCGTATCCCTCAAAAATACATGTAAATAATCCATAAGAGGATCACCAAATTTAGTGCATGAGAATAACTTGCTACCAATAAGTCCTGTCCATGGATCTAGCTAAGATAAGTGATGGTGTACTGTATTACTGAACACTGTATGGTCAGTATGGAAAAGGATGATTCTCAAACATTTCACTAGAAATACTGTAAGTGTCCAGTTAATTGTTCAGATTTATACATTCTGAAAGAATATCTATGAACTTTAAACAATCTTACTTGCTCCTAGTTAAAAAAGACACTATATCTTAATGGAACAAAGAGATTAACAGGTAATAAACACATCAGTAACTTCCACAGGTAATAAACACATCAGTAACTTCCATGTGAGATAATGGGCCTATAAGTCAATAGTCATGGGTTGTTTTGTGTGCAAAAATGACAAGCTGCATTATATTTACTACTGTGAAATGTCTAATATGGCAATCTACAGGCTTTTTTTTCTTAAGAAGTTTACTGCAAGTAACTGACACAGATGTTCACCAAAAATAATTTCTTGACTGTCTAGATGTCTTCTGGAGCGCTTGTTTAACTAGAACTTTCCATTTGAGTTATTCATGTCTCTGGTGGTCCTTCTGACAGAAAATCATAAGCCACATGAAAGACAACAGCACCACCATAACTGGGATCCTAACCCAACACTTAACACTTCTGGCAGCCTTCTTCAGGCATAGTATAAACCCATTTCTAGTTCTGCTGTGCATAACCAACAAACCACAACTAGACAAGCTCAGAATATGGTTTCTTGTCCTGACCTGTAAAGAGTCGTTCTGTCCTCAGTGGTGTATAAATATGCTGCTTACCTTGTATAATCACTACAAGATTCTTTCAAGCAGTCCACAGTAGAGTATAAGCTTTGTTTGATAACAATGTCTGCACTGTTAGAGGAGTCATGCCTCTACTACTCACTGCTGCTCCTGGCAAATGCTAGAAATGCTGAGTAATTTGTCTGGATAATGGAGCTTTCTATATTAAGGTCAAGCTGCTTTAGCTTTACATAACAGAAATGCATGGTGTAAGTCTTTCAAGTTTAATCAGTCAGAATGAACTAATTGGTCAGTTCACACAAAACTTTTCCTCCAGTTGAGAGGGTGATGAATTAAACCACACTCAATTAAAATTACAATCATTTAACGCTACTTATGAAAATGTTTTGTCTTGACATCGCAAGGTTGTCAAAAGGAGCCAACTAACAAACGGGAACAGAATTTTGCTTGCTTCTTTTCATAAAACGATGTACAATAGGGATTAAACCAAATTCAAAATGTATGTGTAAACCCCTATTGAGGCTTGTTTTAAGTCTTAAGAAGTACTAAAACCCAGATGCTTCTGAGAGACTTTGCCTCCAGAAACCCCAGGCTTTATCTGCTGCATCCCTAACTTATTTCATTGTTCAGGAACTTACTGATAATCCTGTATCCAATCACCTTATGTGTCACATTCACTGTCTTCTGCTATTCTGTTTACTAAGCTAACCAATCTATAGAAAATGTCATATACAATTACATGCAAATGAAATCTGTAGAAAAAATTTCAGCATTACTACAGTCAATACTATAATTTGAAAATTCACATTCTGGAAGATTATCAGAATTTTTCAGTATTTCTCCCAAACTTAAAAATTATGATTTGTGGTACTTTGAACTCATGTAATTAAGATCAAAACCAATTTAATATTTCACATTAACTATTGTACAATATGAAGAACTAACATAGTCTAAATTATGGGTCAGTTATATGTAGCTGTAAGAATAAAAAATGGGGTGCAAATAACAAAACTAAAACAAAAAGCTATTACAATAAAGTGTTCTGAATGCTACGATTAAGCATGCAGCATGCATAAAAACCTTGTGAGAGACTCAAGTAACACTGATTATAAAATCTTATATCCATTCTACAGTTGACACTTTTGTTTGATGTGTAAGGAAAGCGTGCACTATCCTATGTGTGCATGTTCAAAAAATGCCAATATTCTAAAAGTATGCTGCACTTCATCTCTAAAAAGCATTAGTTTCCTTAAAAATCCTTTAGCAGGAAAGATGCCCACTGAAAGAAGTAAAAAAAGTCTTCAGTAATACAGAAACTGCAACAAGTATACAACACCTGTTTCCCATAAATGGGGGGGGGAACCAAAGTTTCTAGATCTTTCAAAAACAGGGAATTAAATAACTCACTTAGTACACTATATTTCAAATATTAAGTGTACACCTTACAGAAAGCTGCAAAAAAGTATTTAAACTTCCTATGCCTTAGGATCCCAGATATTCCAGATACCAGTTTATTCTCTTAAAGCCTCTTTATTATAAAATGAAACAATTTTGTTACTTAAATTGGAGGTTTTCTTATTTCATTTTTAAGACAACCAATCACTTGATGGGTCACTCTTAATTTCAGACTTTCTAAGAATTCCATATATATCAAAATCTCCTAAACTTATCTAATCATTATGACAGTCTGTTTATCCCCCAAAATAATGTCTGTTAATATAATAGAATTTCCTTTTTCCTTTCTTGTATTCAGGAACATATTTTTTCCCTTCACCAAACATGTGGCAGCAGAAAATTATCCTCTCCTAAAAATGCTATTCTATACAATAAATGTTTCACATAGTTATATTCATAAACATACTATTCAGAAATATGGCTTACACTTAAAACTAGCTAACTAGTTAAGGTCAGCTTTTGAAAGCGACCACACTTGACATCTTTCCATAAATTAAAAGAACAGTCAAGGATAACTTTACTTCGAGTGGTGTATTTGTTTTTTATATCCACTTTCTTATGCTCGTGCCTTTGAAAATCATTCCTTCATGTCAGCTTCTTGTGAAACTCACAATAAGCTGAATAAGCCTTTAGCACAATTATCAGGATAATATTTGTAGTCATTGCTTTTCTAAAGCTATGGTCTAAAACTTCTTCGTGGTGTATGGGCAAGAACATTTTTCAGTATAAGGTTAAGTAGCAATCTTACAGTGTTTCTTCATAGATCTTTTACCTTTCTGTGGTGGATTCTTTATATCACAGCATTGTCAGAGCATACTAGCTCATTATATGTCAATGCCTAGTTCAGCAACTTCAGTCAAAATGAACATAGCACCTCTACATGCTATTCTACTTTCTACTGCATGTGAGCAGGATCTGGATAAACAGTTCCTTATACAAATAAGATCTGGTTGGAGTCTGGAGTTCTCAGGTTAGATAAATCTCTTTCACTTAACTTTCTTCCTACCAATCCTGCTTAAGCTGGTGAACACCACCACAAATTCTAGTCGGTTTTGCATGAAGCTGTGAGGTTTGGCAAATTCAAACCCATCTGGCATAATTTTTACATCTCTTTGAAAACTAGTAAACTAAGTGGTCCAGCCAGACTCTAGTGGACCTTAAGTCAAACCTGGAAAAAATCATCTTCCTAAGATTATCAAAAAAGGCTTCATACGAGCAGGGTTTCCTTGGCTACATTCTCACTGCAGCCTACCTGCCAGTCTGCTATGCATCCTCAATCTTCAAAGTACCCTTTAGATGTGAATATTTCCTATTCTTCTAATTCTAACTGCTTTCACTCATGTCTTTATCCTATGTATCATTCCTTCCTAATGGCCACATTTTTGCAATATGTATATTTACTTAGGCAATTTTCATTCTTTACATCCTTTTTTGTTTTATCAAGAAGGCAGTTGTTAATTACTTTGCATATACAATGGTTAAATCAACATGCATAATTTTTCAATTCCTGTTTTAAACATCACTTTTGTGTCTTCTAACACAAAAGATATGATGTTGGTTAGTAACCTAATTATTTTGTACAAAGTTTCTCTGCACAACTGCTCTGAATGTACAATGTGGCATATATATTTGAGTTATTAATTAAAAAATATGGAAAAAATATATCAATAATATAAATATATGGCATGTACGGGAATTTCTAAGATAAAAAATTCCTAGCTCAAAAGTGAGGTTCAAGATGAAATGGTGATTACAAAAAGTATTCAAAACTACCAGGAGAGCTACACATACATACATGAAATTACAGTCATAAAATGTCCATGCTGCAATGAGAATATCTAAGAGATAAATTTGTGAAGAGAAATATGTGAAAGTGTGCTTGTTTGCGCTGTAGAAAGAATAATGAGAAGTGAAAAAATGAAAGATAAGGAACACCATTTTGATTAAAATTTTCCAAAATATCATTAATCTAATTTTTTTCTATGAACAGTTCGCATTAAATGAAGTTTATCAAGATCTTTTGTTAAATCAGTATGAATTTAAAAATATTTCTAAAATGACAATTAAAGACTTACTGTATACTAAGGTACCATATTAAAAAATCAAACAGGCTATCTTTCACTTATACAGGATAGCATTCTCTGATATGGAAAGATTATCCATGATCCTAACAATTAAGATCAACCAACAAATGGCACAGCATAACAAAATAACCACAATGCTGACTCTGTTTAGCTTCAAAACTGAACTAGGCCTGAAGGACTGTGAAAGTCTTCTAAAAACTACAATCTATACAAAAAAGGCAAAAAAAAAAAAAAAAAAAGAAAGAAAAAAGGGGAAAAAAGGCCTTCTTGAAATCTGAATTACCATCACAATCACATGAAGTAAAACTGACATGCTTTGTGATACTACAGGAACCTAATTTGAACATGATGCTGGATTTGAAAGAAAAAAATGACTTCTCCAATAAGGCAGACCCTTTAACCATCTGAGGGAGCACCAGCTTTTGGGGGGTTAACACACATTCTTTACTTGCAAGCACTGGGTGAACCCATAAGAACTCATCCCTTTAATCATCAAAAAGTATGTAAGAAGTGATTTGCTTGTTCACAGGCTTAATGACTATACAGTAACCTGTCCAGATCTATGACATAGTGCAGAGGTGAGGTGTTGAACACTGAACACTGCTGTCTACCTCAGGCCTGTTACTGCTTTGGATGATGAAATACCTTTTCAACAAGTGGTGAAGGATGGGAAATGAAAGAAGATGGATGCTTACAGAGCTCTGTCTAAGGCAAAGAAATGGTTTTTCATTCTATCATAGCAAACATTTCTCACATATGAGTATCTGACAGCATAGCCACATGGAGGAGGAGGGACTTGGAGAAAAACTTGAGATCAAAACAGATAAGCTTATTCTTTATGTTACTTGCCTATCATTCCAAAATATTCTCTTGTGAAGCTGGCATATCCAGAGCCAAATGAGGAAGGTCAAGCAGATCCACATTTTTTCTTTTTTGTCATATGCCAAAGATCCATCCTGCTAATCTCATCACTCAGTTTCCTTCATTTGCCTTAAGTTGAGGCTCTTTAGTGCACAAAGATGTGAAAGTATATAACACTACTTGATCCAACCAAAGATATCCTTGATGATATATGTTTAAAGATTCCTGGATGAGCAAACTGAAAGTCTACTAATTTTTGATAAGATTAAGGAATTCCAAGGGATTGGTGGGTGAGTACAACCTAAATATCTCCCACATGTTGTCGAAATCACTTTCATCTCCCTTTCTTGAAAAACTCAGTGCAATCCCATTCAATCTGTTGCTTTATCAAACCTCATCTTGTGCATGGTTTTTCACTGTCTCCTCTCTTTCCATCATGCCAATCACCACTCCAGATACCACCTTGTCCTGAACAAACCATGCATGTCTCCACATTATTTAACACATTCAGGAGTCCTTAAAAAGACACACAACTTTTTTGCACCTTTTCTTTGTCTGTTACCAGTTCCTCATCTCCTCTCCTTATTCTCACTTCTATTTGTCGTTCTTTATAAAGTTCATCTATAATCTTTCATTGCATCTATCATTTACCATCACTTTTATTTTCCTCCCTTTCTTTTGACCTTCTGCCACTCCCTCTTGAACTCCTTTTCATCACTCATACTCCTTCCCTCTAGATATCAACCATGCTCCTCCCCATTCTCTCCCACCAGTGATTGTAAATTCTCATTTAATCATTTACGAACATTTCTCATATCTCCACATCCAACCTTCTACTTGCCACACATTTCATCCGCATATCAAAACAGTACTTCTCTACAAGCCTTCCACTTCCCTAGCTTCATTTACTCTCATTCGATGCCATTCAGTAAGAATATATGCATACACTGTGAGTGAAAAGTTAACTGTGGTGAGTTGTATCATCATGAATGGAAAATAGGGTTGCAGTCTCAGTGAGGAACATCTCACTCCAAAGGAGACCATTATTTCCCTGCTTCTGATATGAGCACATTCTTGAAATTGCAGGAGTCCTAAAAGTCCTGGGGCTGAACAGTATATCTAGTTAATAATATAAACTCCAGCTGTTAAGAGACTGTAATGATTTCCACCTACCACATATGTGGGGTGTTAAATGAAATAAGCAAACTAATGGGTTTTGTGTCATACGGAAGAGCACTGTGAAAATCCCATGAACAAGGTATGTATATCCATACTAAGGGTTAAAACTTTTCTTAGCAATAGATTGTGGACATTTAGATTTCAAGTGGTGTCTGCCCAGATGTGGATAGAGAGCTGTAGTTTTGGTGCATTAAACATGACAGCTAGAGACTGAGTGTGAACCAATGCGGCCTTTTTGTCTGTTTTCCTGGCACTACCTCACTGAAGCAGGGGGTAGCAACAAGAAAGGATGAAGGCAAAGAAGTATGAATATGTACATTTTTTTCATACTATTTGCCATTTCCCATGTTAGCGAGGTAGCATTAAGAACAGAGAACTGAGATTTAAGCGAATATCCTCACTTGGCCCCCTTCTCTGTTCCTTCTTTTGGAAAATTAAAAATGAGAGAGGAGGATTTCCAGCCCCCCGCTCCCTTCCCTACTAGTCACTTTCTACGACCACAGGGAATACGTGGGAAGTATTTTTTCTTCCCTATCCCTATCAAGGTAGCGCCAGGAACCAGACGGAGAATGGCCCATCCACTTATATACACATATAAACGTCCATATATGCACATATACATATCAACATATATATATATATATATATATATATATATATATATATATATATATATATATATATATATATATATATATATATTTTTTGTTTTTATACTTTGTCGCTGTCTCCCGCGTTTGCGAGGTAGCGCAAGGAAACAGACAAAAGAAATGGCCCAACCCCCCCATACACATGTACATACACACGTCCACACATGCAAATATACATACCTACACAGCTTTCCATGGTTTACTCCAGACGCTTCACATGCCTTGATTCAATCCACTGACAGCACGTCAACCCCTGTATACCACATCGCTCCAATTCACTCTATTCCTTGCCCTCCTTTCCCCCTCCTGCATGTTCAGGCCCCGATCACACAAAATCTTTTTCACTCCATCTTTCCACCTCCAATTTGGTCTTCCTCTTCTCCTCGTTCCCTCCACCTCCGACACATATATCCTCTTGGTCAATCTTTCCTCACTCATTCTCTCCATGTGCCCAAACCATTTCAAAACACCCTCTTCTGCTCTCTCAACCACTCTCTTTTTATTTCCACACATCTCTCTTACCCTTACGTTACTCACTCGATCAAACCACCTCACACCACACATTGTCCTCAAACATCTCATTTCCAGCACATCCATCCTCCTGCGCACAACTCTATCCATAGCCCACGCCTCGCAACCATACAACATTGTTGGAACCACTATTCCTTCAAACATACCCATTTTTGCTTTCCGAGATAATGTTCTCGACTTCCACACATTCTTCAAGGCTCCCAAAATTTTCGCCCCCTCCCCCACCCTATGATCCACTTCCGCTTCCATGGTTCCATCCGCTGCCAGATCCACTCCCAGATATCTAAAACACTTCACTTCCTCCAGTTTTTCTCCATTCAAACTCACCTCCCAATTGACTTGACCCTCATCCCTACTGTACCTAATAACCTTGCTCTTATTCACATTTACTCTTAACTTTCTTCTTCCACACACTTTACCAAACTCAGTCACCAGCTTCTGCAGTTTCTCACATGAATCAGCCACCAGCGCTGTATCATCAGCGAACAACAACTGACTCACTTCCCAAGCTCTCTCATCCCCAACAGACTTCATACTTGCCCCTCTTTCCAAAACTCTTGCATTTACCTCCCTAACAACCCCATCCATAAACAAATTAAACAACTATGGAGACATCACACACCCCTGCCGCAAACCTATATTCACTGAGAACCAATCACTTTCCTCTCTTCCTACACGTACACATGCCTTACATCCTCGATAAAAACTTTTCACTGCTTCTAACAACTTGCCTCCCACACCATATATTCTTAATACCTTCCACAGAGCATCTCTATCAACTCTATCATATGCCTTCTCCAGATCCATAAATGCTACATACAAATCCATTTGCTTTTCTAAGTATTTCTCACATACATTCTTCAAAGCAAACACCTGATCCACACATCCTCTACCACTTCTGAAACCACACTGCTCTTCCCCAATCTGATGCTCTGTACATGCCTTCACCCTCTCAATCAATACCCTCCCATATAATTTACCAGGAATACTCAACAAACTTATACCTCTGTAATTTGAGCACTCACTCTTATCCCCTTTGCCTTTGTACAATGGCACTATGCAAGCATTCCGCCAATGCTCAGGCACCTCACCATGAGTCATACATACATTAAATAACCTTACCAACCAGTCAACAATACAGTCACCCCCTTTTTTTAGTAAATTCCACTGCAATACCATCCAAACCTGCTGCCTTGCTGGCTTTCATCTTCCGCAAAGCTTTTACTACCTCCTCTCTGTTTACCAAATCATTTTCCCTAACCCTCTCACTTTGCACACCACCTCAACCAAAACACCCTATATCTGCCACTCTATCATCAAACACATTCAACAAACCTTCAAAATACTCACTCCATCTCCTTCTCACATCACCACTACTTGTTATCACCTCCCCATTTGCGCCCTTCACTGAAGTTCCCATTTGCTCCCTTGTCTTACGCACTTTATTTACCTCCTTCCAGAACATCTTTTTATTCTCCCTAAAATTTAATGATACTCTCTCACCCCAACTCTCATTTGCCCTCTTTTTCACCTCTTGCACCTTTCTCTTGACCTCCTGTCTCTTTCTTTTATACATCTCCCACTCAATTGCATTTTTTCCCTGCAAAAATCGTCCAAATTCCTCTCTCTTCTCTTTCACTAATAATCTTACTTCTTCATCCCACCACTCACTACCCTTTCTAATCAACCCACCTCCCACTCTTCTCATGCCACAAGCATCTTTTGCGCAATCCATCACTTTTTCCCTAAATATATGCCATTCCTCCCCCACTCCCCTTACTTCCTATAAGTCCATGGGGAAAATGAAACACGATATGTCAGTTGATATGCATCGAAGAAATGAAGCTAGTACACTATTTGGTATACATGCGATTGTCCAAGATATACAACAGGCATTCATAAACTTATCTTACAATTTTTTCAACAATAAAGTTATTAATTTGTATAGACCATCACCAATATTAAGATTATAATTCTTTGTGTATTTAATAATACAAGATTCAATGATATTTCTCGCGGTAATAGAGTTAGAGTTAATAATTGAGATAGCGTTTCTCCAGTGAATACAATGATCATAGTTTTTAACATGATTAAACAAGGCATTTGATTCTTGTCCCATTCTTATACTACATTTATGTTGCTTAAGTCTAAGAGAAAGATCCTTACCAGTCTGACCAACATAAAATTTATCACAATTTCCACATGGCACTTTATAGATGCATCCAAGAGAATTTTCTGGTGAATTCCTGATTAAGATATTCTTTATAGTATTATTGTTGCTGAAGGTAACATTTACATTAAAGGATTTAAGCAACATGGGAAGTAAAGTGAAATTATTATTAAAAGGGAGAACTAAAAGATTCTTGGTGTCAATGGGAGGTTTGGGCTCAACTCTATAAAATGATTTTATTGCTAACTTAAGGGATTTATCAATGAAAGATCTAGGGTACTTCAACTTAGATCCAATAGAATATATTATCTCAAAGTCATCAATAAACTCCGAACTGCAAATACGTAATTCCCTAAGGAACATAGATTGAAATGATGATAATTTAACTCTGTCATGTTGAGATGAGTAATAACAGATATATGAGCATACACTGGTAGGTTTTCTGTATATGCTAAACTTAAACTTGTTTCCTTGCCTATGGATCATGCAATCTAAAAACGGTAACATACCATTTTTTCAATTTTCTACAGTAAATTTGATGGAAGGTACTAAATTGTTGAGTAAGGGGAGAAATATTTGTAAATTTTCATTTGTTGGCCAAACACAAAGAACCTCATCTACATACCTAAACCAAATTGCATTAAAAGGTAAGATATCCTTTAGTAATTTTGTTTAAAAATATTCCATATAAAGATTACTTAGTACAGGCAAAAGAGCGTTACCCATTGCCATACCAAATTTTTGAGCATAATAATCTCCACTGAGTTGAAATACACAGTCTTTTATATACAATTTTATCAGTTCAATGAAAACAGACTTTGAAACAGGTAAATGAATATCATCCAAGACATCAAGAAGGTCATCAACTGGAACTTTAGTGAAAAGTGAGGAAACATCAAAGCTAACCAGTTTGAAATCAAAATTAACATCGATATTGTTTAGCTTAACAAAGAAACTAACCATTTTGACAATTTATATGTGATGGAGCCACTTCTTTCTGTTAGACTTAAGCAACATAAATATAGTATTAGAACGGGACAAGAATCAAATGCCTTGTTTAATCACGTTAAAAACTATGATCATTGTATTGACTGGAGTATTGCCATCTCAGTTATTAACTCTAACTCTATTTATTTTATTTATTCATTTTGCTTTGTTGCTGTCTCCCATGTTTGCGAGGTAGCGCAAGGAAACAGACGAAAGATATGGCCCAACCCTCCCCCATACACATGTATATACATACACGTCCACACACGCAAATATACAAACCTATACATATCAATGTACACATATATATATATATATAAACGCACAGACATATACATATATACACATGTACATAATTCTTACTGTCTGCCTTTCTTTATTACCATCGCCACCTAGCCACACATGGAATAACATACCCCTCCCCCCTCATGTGTGCGAGGTAGAACTAGGAAAAGACAACAAAGGCCCCATTCGTTCCCACACAGTCTCCAGCTGTCATGCAATAATGCCCGGAACCACAGCTCTCTTTCCACATCCAGGCCCCACAAAACTTTCCATGGTTTACCCCAGACGCTTCACATGCCCTGATTCAATCCACTGACAGCATGTCGACCCCGGTATACCACATCGATCAAATCCACTCTATTCCCCGCCCGCCTTTCACCCTCCTGCATGTTCAGGCCCCGATCACTCAAAATCTTTTTCACTCCATCTTTCCACCTCCAATTTGGTCTCCCACTTCTCCTCGTTCCCTCCACCTCCGACACATATATCCTCTTGGTCAATCTTTCCTCACTCATTCTCTCCATGTGCTCAAACCATTTCAAAACACCCTCTTCTGCTCTCTCAACCACGCTCTTTTTATTTCCACACATCTCTCTTACCCTTGCATTACTTACTCTATCAAACCACCTCACACCACATATTGTCCTCAAACATCTCATTTCCAGCACATCCACCCTCCTGTGCACAACTCTATCCATAGCCCACGCCTCGCAACCATACAACATTGTTGGAACCACTATTCCTTCAAACACAACCGTTTTCGCTTTCTGAGATAATGTTCTCGATTTCCACACATTCTTCAAGGCTCCCAGGATTTTCACCCCCTCCCCCATCCTATGATTCACTTCCGCTTCCATGGTTCCATCCGCTGCCAGATCTGCTGCCAGATATCTAAAACACTTTACTTTCCAGTTTTTCTCCATTCAAACTTACCTCCCAATTGACTTGACCCTCAACCCTACTGTACCTAATAACCTTGCTCTTATTCACATTTACTCTTAACTTTCTTCTTTCACACACTTTACCAAACTCAGTCTCCAGCTTCTGCAGTTTCTCACATGAATCAGCCACCAGCACTGTATCATCAGTGAACAACAAATGACTCACTTCCCAAGCTCTCTCATCCACAACAGACTGCATACTTGCCCCTCTTTCCAAAACTCTTCCATTCACCTCCCTAACAACCCCATCCATAAACAAATTAACCATGGAGACATCACACACCCCTGCCGCAAACCTACATTCACTGAGAACCAATCACTTTCCTCTCTTCCTACACGTACACATGCCTTACATCCTCGATAAAAACTCTCCACTGCTTCTAACAACTTGCCTCCCACACCGTATATTCTTAGTACCTTCCACAGAGCATCTCTATCAACTCTATCATATGCCTTTTCCAGATCCATAAATGCTGCATACAAATCCATTTGCTTTTCTAAGTATTTCTCACATACATTCTTCAAAGCAAACACCTGATCCACACATCCTCTACCACTTCTGAAACCACACTGCTCTTCCCCAGTCTGATGCTCTGTACATGCCTTCACCCTCTCAATCAATACCCTCCCATATAATTTACCAGGAATACTCAACAAACTTATACCTCTGTACAATAGCACTATGCAAGCATTCCACCAATGCTCAGGCACCTCACCATGAATCATACATACATTAAATAGCCTTACCAACCAGTCAACAATACAGTAACCCCCTTTTTTAATAAATTCCACTGCAATACCGTCTAAACCTGCTGCCTTGCCCGCTTTCATCTTCCGCAAAGCTTTTACTACCTCTTCTCTGTTTACCAAATCATTTTCCCTAACCCTCTCACTTTGCACACCACCTTGACCAAAACACCCTATGTCTGCCACTCTATCATCAAACACATTCAGCAAACCTTCAAAATACTCACTCCAATCTCCTTCTCACATCACCACTACTTGTTATCACCTCCCCATTAGACCCCTTCACTGAAGTTCCTATTTGCTCCCTTGTCTTACGCACTTTATTTACCTCCTTCCAAAACATCTTTTTATTCTCCCTAAAATTTAATGATACTCTCTCATCCAAAGTCTCATTTGCCCTCTTTTTAACCTCTTGCACCTTTCTCTTGACCTCCTGCCTCTTTCTTTTATGCATCTCCCAGTCATTTGCATTTTTTCCCTGCAAAAACCGTCCAAATGCCTCTCTCTTCTCTTTCACTAATAATCTTACTTCTTCATCCCACCACTCATTGCCCTTTCTAATCAACCACCTCCCACGCTTCTCATGTCACAAGCATCTTTTGTGCAAGCCATCACTGCTTCCCTAAATACATCCCATTCCTCCCCCACCTCCCCTTACCTCCTTTGTTCTCACCTTTTTCCATTCTGTACTCAGTCTCCCCTGGTACATCCTCACACAAGTCTCCTTCCCAAGCTCACTTACTCTCACCACCCTCTTCACCCCAACATTCTCTCTTCTTTTCTGAAAACCCAAACAAATCTTCACCTTCACCTCCACAAGATATTGGTCAGACATCCCTCCAGTTGCACCTCTCAGCACATTAACATCCAAAAGTCTCTCTTTCACGTGCCTGTCAATTAACACATAATCCAATAATGCTCTCTGGCCATCTCTCCTACTTACATACGTATACTTATGTATATCTCGCTTTTTAAACCAGGTATTCCCAATCACTAGTCCTTTTTCAGCACATAAATCTACAAGCTCTTCACCAATTCCATTTACGTCACTGAACACCCCGTGTATACCAATTATTCCCTCAACTGCCACATTACTCACCTTTGCATTCAAATCACCCATCACTATAACCTGGTCTTGCGCATCAAAACCAGTAACAAACTCATTCAGCTGCTCCCAAAACACTTGCCTCTCATGATCTTTCTTCTCATGCCCAGGTGCATATGCACCAATAATCACCCATCTCTCTCCATCAACTTTCAGATTTACCCATATTAATCTAGAATTTACTTTCTTACATTCTATCACATACTCCCACAACTGTTTCAGGAGTAGTGCTACTCCTTCCCTTGCTCTTGTCCTCTCACTAACCCCTGACTTTACTCCCAAGACATTCCCAAGCCACTCTTCCCCTTTACCCTTGAGCTTCGTTTCACTCAGAGCCAAAACATCCAGGTTCCTTTCCTCAAACATACTACCTATCTCTCCTTTTTTCATATCTTGGTTACATCCACACACATTTAGACACCCCAATCTGAGCCTTCGAGGAGCATGAGCACTCCCCGCGTGACTGCTTCTTCTGTTTCCCATTTTTGAAAGCTAAAATACAAGTAGGGGAGGATTTCTGGCCCCCCGATCCTGTCCCCTCTATCGCCTTCTACGACACGTGAAGAATGCATGGGAAGTATTCTTTCTCCCCTATCCCTAGACACACATGTATATACATACGTCCACACACCCAAATATACATACCTACACAGCTTTCCATGGTTTACCCCAGACGCTTCACATGCCCTGATTCAATCCACTGACAGCACGTCAACCCCGGTATACCACATCGATCCAATTCACTCTATTCCTTGTCCACCTTTCACCCTCCTGCATGTTCAGGCCCCGATCATTCAAAATCTTTTTCACTCCATCTTTCCACCTCCAATTTGGTCTCCCACTTCTCCTCGTTCCCTCCACCTCCGACACATATAACCTCTTGGTTAATCTTTCCTCACTCATTCTCTTCATGTGCCCAAACCATTTCAAAACACACTCTTCTGCTCTCTCAACCACGCTCTTTTTATTTCCACACATCTCTCTTACCCTTACATTACTTACTCGATCAAACCACCACACACCACACACTGTCCGCACACATCTCATTTCCAGCACATCACCCTCCTGCACGCAACTCTATCCATAGCCTATGCCTCACAACCATACAACATTGTTGGAACCACTATTCCTTCAAACATACCCATTTTTGCTTTGCGAGATGATGTTCTCGACTTCCACACATTCTTCAAGGCACCCAAGATTTTCGCCCCCTCCCCCACTCTATAATCCACTTCCGCTTCCATGGTTCCATCCGCTGCCAGATCCACTCCCACATATCTAAAACACTTTACTTCCTCCAGTTTTTCTCCATTCAAACTTACCTCCCAATTGACTTGACCCTCAACCCTACTGTACCTAATAACCTTGCTCTTATTCGCATTTACTCTTAACTTTCTTCTTTCACACACTTTACCAAACTCAGTCACCAGCTTCTGCAGTTTCTCACATGAATCAGCCACCAGCGCTGTATCATCAGCGAACAACAACTGACTCACTTCCCAAGCTCTCTCATCCCCAACAGACTTCATACTTGCCCCTCTTTCCAAAACTCTTGCATTTACCTCCCTAACAACCCCATCCATAAACAAATCAAACAACTATGGACACATCACACACCCCTGCCGCAAACCTACATTCACTGAGAACCAATCACTTTCCTCTCTTCCTACACGTACACATGCCTTACATCCTCAATAAAAACTTTTCACTGCTTCTAACAACTTGCCTCCCACACCATATATTCTTAATACCTTCCACAGAGCATCTCTATCAACTCTATCATATGCCTTCTCCAGATCCATAAATGCTACATACAAATCCATTTGCTTTTCTAAGTATTTCTCACATACATTCTTCAAAGCAAACACCTGATCCACACATCCTCTACCACTTCTGAAACCACACTGCTCTTCCCCAATCTGATGCTCTGTACATGCCTTCACCCTCTCAATCAATATCCTCCCATATAATTTACCAGGAATACTCAACAAACTTATACCACTGTAATTTGAGCACTCACTCTTATCCCCTCTGCCTTTGTACAATGGCACTATGCACGCATTCCGCCAATTAACAGGCACCTCACCATGAGTCATACATACATTAAATAACCTTACCAACCAGTCAATAATACAGTCACCCCCTTTTTTAATAAATTCCACTGCAATACCATCCAAACCTGCTGCCTTGCCGGCTTTCATCTTCCGCAAAGCTTTTACTACCTCTTCTCTGTTTACCAAATCATTTTCCCTAACCCTCTCACTTTGCACACCATCTCGACCAAAACACCCTATATCTGCCACTCTATCATCAAACACATTCAGCAAACCTTCAAAATACTCACTCCAATCTCCTTCTCACATCACCACTACTTGTTATCACCTCCCCATTAGCGCCCTTCACTGAAGTTCCCATTTGCTCCCTTGTCTTACACACTTTATTTACCTCCTTCCAGAACATCTTTTTATTCTCCCTGAAATTTAATGATACTCTCTCACCCCAACTCTCATTTGCCCTCTTTTTCACCTCTTGCACCTTTCTCTTGAACTCCTGTCTCTTTCTTTAATACATCTCCCACTCGATTGCATTTTTTCCCTGCAAAAACGGTCCAAATGCCTCTCTCTTCTCTTTCACTAATAATCTTACTTCTTCATCCCACCACTCATTGCCCTTTCTAATCAACCCACCTCCCACGTTTCTCATGCCACAAGCATCTTTTGCGCAATCCATCACTGATTCCCTCAATACATCCCATTTCTCCCCCAGTCCCCTTACTTCCATTGTTCTCACCTTTTTCCATTCTGTACTCAGTCTCGACTGGTACTTCCTCACACAAGTCTCCTTCCCAAGCTCACTCACTGTCACCACCCTCTTCACCCCAACATTCACTCTTCTTTTCTGAAAACCCATACAAATCTTCACCTTAGCCTCCACAAGATAATGATCAGATATCCCTTCAGTTGCACCTCTCAGCACATTAACATCCGAAAGTCTCTCTTTCGCGTGCCTGTCAATTAACACGTAATCCAATAATGCTCTCTGGCCATCTCTCCTACTTACATACGTATACTTATGTATATCTCGCTTTTTAAACCAGGTATTCCCAATCACCAGTCCTTTTTCAGCACATAAATCTACAAGCTATTCACCATTTCCATTTACAACACTGAACACCCCATGTATACCAATTATTCCCTCAACTGCCACATTACTCACCTTTGAATTCAAATCACCCATCACTATAACCCGGTCACATGCATCAAAACCAGTAACACACTCATTCAGCTGCTCCCAAAACACTTGCCTCTCATGATCTTTCTTCTCATGCCCAGGTGCATATGCACCAATAATCACCCACCTCTCTCCGTCAACTTTCAGTTTTACCCATATTAATCGAGAATTTACTTTCTTACATTCTATCACATACTCCCACAACTCCTGTTTCAGGAGTACTGCTACTCCTTCCCTTGCTCTTGTCCTCTCACTAAACCCTGACTTTACTCCCAAGACATTCCCAAACCACTCTTCCACTTTACCCTTGAGCTTCGTTTCACTCAGAGCCAAAACATCCAGGTTCCTTTCCTCAAACATACTACCTATCTCTCCTTTTTTCACATCTTGGTTACATCCACACACATTTAGACACCCTAATCTGAGTCTACGAGGAGGATGAGCACTCCCCGCGTGACTCCTTCTGTTTCCCAATTTTTAGAAAGTTAAAATACAAGGAGGGGAGGATTTCTGGCCCCCCGCTCTAGTCGCCTTCTACGACACGTGAGGAATGCGTGGGAAGTATTCTTCCACCCCTATCCCCAGGGATAATATATATATATATATATATATATATATATATATATATATATATATATATTTTTTTTTTTTCTTTTTTTTTTTTTTATACTTTGTCGCTGTCTCCCGCGTTTGCGAGGTAGCGCAAGGAAACAGACGAAAGAAATGGCCCAACCCCCCCCATACACATGTACATACACACGTCCACACACGCAAATATACATACCTACACAGCTTTCCATGGTTTACCCCAGACGCTTCACATGCCTTGATTCAATCCACTGACAGCACGTCAACCCCTGTATACCACATCGCTCCAATTCACTCTATTCCTTGCCCTCCTTTCACCCTCCTGCATGTTCAGGCCCCGATCACACAAAATCCTTTTCACTCCATCTTTCCACCTCCAATTTGGTCTCCCTCTTCTCCTCGTTCCCTCCACCTCCGACACATATATCCTCTTGGTCAATCTTTCCTCACTCATTCTCTCCATGTGCCCAAACCATTTCAAAACACCCTCTTCTGCTCTCTCAACCACGCTCTTTTTATTTCCACACATCTCTCTTACCCTTACGTTACTTACTCGATCAAACCACCTCACACCACACATTGTCCTCAAACATCTCATTTCCAGCACATCCATCCTCCTACGCACAACTCTATCCATAGCCCACGCCTCGCAACCATACAACATTGTTGGAACCACTATTCCTTCAAACATACCCATTTTTGCTTTCCGGGATAATGTTCTCGACTTCCACACATTTTTCAAGGCTCCCAAAATTTTCGCCCCCTCCCCCACCCTATGATCCACTTCCGCTTCCATGGTTCCATCCGCTGACAAATCCACTCCCAGATATCTAAAACACTTCACTTCCTCCAGCCTCTCACCATTCAAACTCACCTCCCAATTGACTTGACCCTCAACCCTACTGTACCTAATAACCTTGCTCTTATTGACATTTACTCTTAACTTTCTTCTTCCACACACTTTACCAAACTCCGTCACCAGCTTCTGCAGTTTCTCACATGAATCCGCCACCAGCGCTGTATCATCAGCGAACAACAACTGACTCACTTCCCAAGCTCTCTCATCCCCAACAGACTTCATACTTGCCCCTCTTTCCACAACTCTTGCATTTACCTCCCTAACAACCCCATCCATAAACAAATTAAACAACCATGGAGACATCACACACCCCTGCCGCAAACCTACATTCACTGAGAACCAATCACTTTCCTCTCTTCCTACACGTACACATGCCTTACATCCTCGATAAAAACTTTTCACTGCTTCTAACAACTTGCCTCCCACACCATATATTCTTAATACCTTCCACAGAGCATCTCTATCAACTCTATCATATGCCTTCTCCAGATCCATAAATACTACATACAAATCCATTTGCTTTTCTAAGTATTTCTCACATACATTCTTCAAAGCAAACACCTGATCCACACATCCTCTACCACTTCTGAAACCACACTGCTCTTCCCCAATCTGATGCTCTGTACATGCCTTCACCCTCTCAATCAATACCCTCCCATATAATTTACCAGGAATACTCAACAAACTTATACCTCTGTAATTTGAGCACTCACTCTTATCCCCTTTGCCTTTGTACAATGGCACTATATATATATATATATATATATATATATATATATATATATATATATATATATATATATATATATATATATATATATATCAGTGATGGATTGCGCAAAAGATGCTTGTGGCATGAGAAGAGTGGGAGGTGGGTTGATTAGAAAGGGTAGTGAGTGATGGGATGAAGAAGTAAGATTATTAGTGAAAGAGAAGAGAGAGGCATTTGGACGATTTTTGCAGGGAAAAAATGCAATTGAGTGGGAGATGTATAAAAGAAAGAGACAGGAGGTCAAGAGAAAGGTGCAAGAGGTGAAAAAGAGGGCAAATGAGAGTTGGGGTATGAGAGTATCATTAAATTTCAGGGAGAATAAAAAGATGTTCTGGAAGGAGGTAAATAAAGTGCGTAAGACAAGGGAGCAAATGGGAACTGCAGTGAAGGGCACAAATGGGGAGGTGATAACAAGTAGTGGTGATGTGAGAAGGAGATGGAGTGAGTATTTTGAAGGTTTGTTGAATGTGTTTGATGATAGAGTGGCAGATATAGGGTGTTTTGGTTGAGGTGGTGTGCAAAGTGAGAGGGTTAGGGAAAATGATTTGGTAAACAGAGAAAAGGTAGTAAAAGCTTTGCGGAAGATGAAAGCCAGCAAGGCAGTAGGTTTGGATGGTATTGCAGTGGAATTTATTAAAAAAGGGGGTGACTGTATTATTGACTGGTTGGTAAGGTTATTTAATGTATGTATGACTCATGGTGAGGTGCCTGAGGATTGGCGGAATGCGTGCATAGTGCCATTGTACAAAGGCAAAGGGGATAAGAGTGAGTGCTCAAATTACAGAGGTATAAGTTTGTTGAGTATTCCTGGTAAATTATATGGGAGGGTATTGATTGAGAGGGTGAAGGCATGTACAGAGCATCAGATTGAGGAGGAGCTGTGTGGTTTCAGAAGTGGTAGAGGATGTGTGGATCAGGTGTTTGCTTTGAAGAATGTATGTGAGAAATACTTAGAAAAGCAAATGGATTTGTATGTAGCATTTATGGATCTGGAGAAGGCATATGATAGAGTTGATAGAGATGCTCTGTGGAAGGTATTAAGAATATATGGTGTGGGAGGCAAGTTGTTAGAAGCAGTGAAAAGTTTTTATTGAGGATGTAAGGCATGTGTACGTGTAGGAAGAGAGGAAAGTGATTGGTTCTCAGTGAATGTAGGTTTGCGGCAGGGGTGTGTGATGTCTCCATAGTTGTTTAATTTGTTTATGGATGGGGTTGTTAGGGAGGTAAATGCAAGAGTTTTGGAAAGAGGGGCAAGTATGAAGTCTGTTGGGGATGAGACAGCTTGGGAAGTGAGTCAGTTGTTGTTCGCTGATGATACAGCGCTGGCGGCTGATTCATGTGAGAAACTGCAGAAGCTGGTGACTGAGTTTGGTAAAGTGTGTGAAAGAAAAAAGTTAAGAGTAAATGTGAATAAGAGCAAGGTTATTAGGTACAGTAGGGTTGAGGGTCAAGTCAATTGGGAGGTGAGTTTGAAGGGAGAAAAACTGGAGGAAGTAAAGTGTTTTAGATATGTGGGAGTGGATCTGGCAGCGGATGGAACCATGGAAGCGGAAGTGGATCATAGGGTGGGGGAGGGGGCGAAAATCCTGGGTGCCTTGAAGAATGTGTGGAAGTCAAGAACATTATCTCAGAAAGCAAAAATGGGTATGTTTGAAGGAATAGTGGTTCCAACAATGTTGTATGGTTGCGAGGCGTGGGCTATGGATAGAGTTGTGCGCAGGAGGATGGATGTGCTGGAAATGAGATGTTTGAGGACAATGTGTGGTGTGAGGTGGTTTGATCGAGTAAGTAATGTAAGGGTAAGAGAGATGTGTGGAAATAAAAAGAGCGTGGTTGAGAGAGCAGAAGATGGTATTTTGAAATAGTTTGGGCACATGGAGGGAATGAGTGAGGAAAGATTGACCAAGAGGATATATGTGTCGGAGGTGGAGGGAATGAGGAGAAGTGGGAGACCAAATTGGAGGTGGAAAGATGGAGTGAAAAAGATTTTGTGTGATCGGGGCCTGAACATGCAGGAGGGTGAAAGAAGGGCAAAGAATAGAGTGAATTGGATCGATGTGGTATACCGGGGTTGACGTGCTGTCAGTGGATTGAATCAGGGCATGTGAAGCGTCTGGGGTAAACCATGGAAAGCTGTGTAGGTATGTATATTTGCGTGTGTGGACGTATGTATATACATGTGTATCTGGGTGGGTTGGGCCATTTCTTTCGTCTGTTCCCTTGCGCTACCTCGCAAACGCAGGAGACAGCGGCAAAAAAAAAAAAAAAAAAAAAAAAAAAAAAATATATATATATATATATATATATATATATATATATATATATATATATATATATATATATATTATCCCTGGGGATAGGGGAGAAAGAATACTTCCCACGTATTCCCTGCGTGTCGTAGAAGGCGACTAAAAAGGAAGGGAGCGGGGGGCTGGAAATCCTCCCCTCTCGGTTTTTTTTTTTTTTTTTTTTTTTTTCTCCAAAAGAAGGAACAGAGAAGGGGGCCCAGGTGAGGGTATTTCCTCAAAGGCCCAGTCCTCTGTTCTTAACGCTACCTCGCTATCGCGGGAAATGACGAATAGTATGAAAAAAAAAAAAAAATATATATATATATATATTTTTTCTTTTTTTTTTTTTTACCTCGTCGCTGTCTCCCGCGGTTGCGAGGTAGCGCAAGGAAACAGACGAAAGAAATGGCCCAACCCCCCCATACACATGTACATACACACGTCCACACACGTAAATATACATACCTACACAGCTTTCCATGGTTTACCCCGGACGCTTCTCATGCCTTGATTCAATCCACTGACAGCACGTCAACCCCTGTATACCACATCGCTCCAATTCACTCTATTCCTTGCCCTCCTTTCACCCTCCTGCATGTTCAGGCCCCGATCACACAAAATCCTTTTCACTCCATCTTTCCACCTCCAATTTGGTCTCCCTGTTCTCCTCGTTCCCTCCACCTCCGACACATATATCCTCTTGGTCAATCTTTCCTCACTCATTCTCTCCATGTGCCCAAACCATTTCAAAACACCCTCTTCTGCTCTCTCAACCACGCTCTTTTTATTTCCACACATCTCTCTTACCCTTACGTTACTTACTCGATCAAACCACCTCACACCACACATTGTCCTCAAACATCTCATTTCCAGCACATCCATCCTCCTGCGCACAACTCTATCCATAGCCCACGCCTCGCAACCATACAACATTGTTGGAACCACTATTCCTTCAAACATACCCATTTTTGCTTTCCGAGATAATGTTCTCGACTTCCACACATTTTTCAAGGCTCCCAAAATATATATATACACAAGCATCTTTTGCGCAATCCATCACTGATTCCCTAAATACATCCCATTCCTCCCCCACTCCCCTTACTTCCATTGTTCTCACCTTTTTCCATTCTGTACACAGTCTCTCCTGATACTTCCTCACACAGGTCTCCTTCCCAAGCTCACTTACTCTCACCACCTTCTTCACCCCAACATTCACTCTTCTTTTCTGAAAACCCATACTAATCTTCACCTTAGCCTCCACAAGATAATGATGAGACATCCCTCCAGTTGCACCTCTCAGCACATTGACATCCAAAAGTCTCTCTCGCACGCCTGTCAATTAACACGTAATCCAATAATGCTCTCTGTATGAAGTCTGTTGGGGACGAGAGAGCTTGGGAAGTGAGTCAGTTGTTGTTCGCTGATGATACAGCGCTGGTGGCGGATTCATGTGAGAAACTGCAGAAGCTGGTGACGGAGTTTGGTAAAGTGTGTGGAAGAAGAAAGTTAAGAGTAAATGTGAATAAGAGCAAGGTTATTAGGTACAGTAGGGATGAGGGTCAAGTCAATTGGGAGGTGAGTTTGAATGGAGAAAAACTGGAGGAAGTGAAGTGTTTTAGATATCTGGGAGTGGATCTGTCAGCAGATGGAACCATGGAAGCGGAAGTGGATCATAGGGTGGGGGAGGGGGCGAAAATTTTGGGAGCCTTGAAAAATGTGTGGAAGTCGAGAACATTATCCCGGAAAGCAAAAATGGGTATGTTTGAAGGAATAGTGGTTCCAACAATGTTGTATGGTTGCGAGGCGTGGGCTATGGATAGAGTTGTGCGCAGGAGGATGGATGTGCTGGAAATGAGATGTTTGAGGACAATGTGTGGTGTGAGGTGGTTTGATCGAGTAAGTAACGTAAGGGTAAGAGAGATGTGTGGAAATAAAAAGAGCGTGGTTGAGAGAGCAGAAGAGGGTGTTTTGAAATGGTTTGGGCACATGGAGAGAATGAGTGAGGAAAGATTGACCAAGAGGATATATGTGTCGGAGGTGGAGGGAACGAGGAGAAGAGGGAGACCAAATTGGAGGTGGAAAGATGGAGTGAAAAGGATTTTGTGTGATCGGGGCCTGAACATGCAGGAGGGTGAAAGGAGGGCAAGGAATAGAGTGAATTGGAGCGATGTGGTATACAGGGGTTGACGTGCTGTCAGTGGATTGTATCAAGGCATGTGAAGCGTCCGAGGTAAACCATGGAAAGCTGTGTAGGTATGTATATTTGCGTGTGTGGACGTGTGTATGTACATGTGTATGGGGGGGGTTGGGCCATTTCTTTCGTCTGTTTCCTTGCGCTACCTCGCAAACGCGGGAGACAGCGACGAGGTATATAAAAAAAAAAATATATATATACACACATATATACATACATATACACACCTACACACACACACACAAATGAGAGTTGGGGTGAGAGAGTATCATTAAATTTTAGGGAGAATAAAAAGATGTTCTGGAGGGAGGTGAATAAAGTGCGTAAGACAAGGGAGCAAATGGGACATTCAGTGAAGGGCGCAAATGGGGAGGTGATAACAAGTAGTGGTGATGTGAGAAGGAGATGGAGTGAGTATTTTGAAGGTTTGTTGAATGTGTTTGATGATAGAGTGGCAGATATAGGGTGTTTTGGTCGAGGTGGTGTGCAAAGTGAGAGGGTTAGGGAAAATGATTTGGTAAACAGAGAAGAGGTAGGAAAAGTTTTGCGGAAGATGAAAGCCGGCAAGGCAGCAGGTTTGGATGGTATTGCAGTGGAATTTATTAAAAAAAAGGGGGTGACTGTATTGTTGACTGGTTGGTAAGGTTATTTAATGTATGTATGACTCATGGTGAGGTGCCTGAGGATTGGCGGAATGCGTGCATAGTGCCATTGTACAAAGGCAAAGGGGATAAGAATGAGTGCTCAAATTACAGAGGTATAAGTTTGTTGAGTATTCCTGGTAAATTATACGGGAGGATATTGATTGAGAGGGTGAAGGCATGTACAGAGCATCAGATTGGGGAAGAGCAGTGTGGTTTCAGAAGTGGTAGAGGATGTGTGGATCAGGTGTTTGCTTTGAAGAATGTATGTGAGAAATACTTAGAAAAGCAAATGGATTTGTATGTAGCATTTATGGATCTGGAGAAGGCATATGATAGAGTTGATAGAGATGCTCTGTGGAAGGTATTAAGAATATATGGTGTGGGAGGCAAGTTGTTAGAAGCAGTGAAAAGTTTTTATCGAGGATGTAAGGCATGTGTACGTGTAGGAAGAGGAAAGTGATTGGTTCTCAGTGAATGTAGGTTTGCGGCAGGGGTGTGTGATGTCTCCATGGTTGTTTAATTTGTTTATGGATGGGGTGGTTAGGGAGGTGAATGCGAGAGTTTTGGAAAGAGGTACAAGTATGAAGTCTGTTGGGGATGAGAGAGCTTGGGAAGTGAGTCAGTTGTTGTTCGCTGATGATACAGCGCTGGTGGCTGATTCATGTGAGAAACTGCAGAAGCTGGTGACTGAGTTTGGTAAAGTGTGTGAAAGAAGAAAGTTAAGAGTAAATGTGAATAAGAGCAAGGTAATTAGGTACAGTAGGGTTGAGGGTCAAGTCAATTGGGAGGTGAGTTTGAATGGAGAAAAACTGGAGGAAGTGAAGTGTTTTAGATATCTGGGAGTGGATCTGGCAGTAGATGGAACCATGGAAGCGGAAGTGGATCATAGGGTGGGGGAGGGGGCGAAAATTCTGGGAGCCTTGAAGAATGTGTGGAAGTCGAGAACATTATCTCGGAAAGCAAAAATGGGTATGTTTGAAGGAATAGTGGTTCCAACAATGTTGTATGGTTGCGAGGCGTGGACTATGGATAGAGTTGTGTGCAGGAGGATGGATGTGCTGGAAATGAGATGTTTGAGGACAATGTGTGGTGTGAGGTGGTTTGATCGAGTAAGTAACGTAAGGGTAAGAGAGATGTGTGGAAATAAAAAGAGCGTGGTTGAGAGAGCAGAAGAGGGTGTTTTGAAATGGTTTGGTCACATGGAGAGAATGAGTGAGGAAAGATTGACAAAGAGGATATATGTGTCGGAGGTGGAGGGAACGAGGAGAAGAGGGAGACCAAATTGGAGGTGGAAAGATGGAGTGAAAAAGATTTTGTGTGATCGGGGCCTGAACATGCAGGAGGGTGAAAGGAGGGCAAAGAATAGAGTGAATTGGATCGATGTGGTATACCGGGGTTGACGTGCTGTCAGTGGATGGAATCAAGGCATGTGTATGGGGGTGGGTTGGGCCATTTCTTTCGTCTGTTTCCTTGCACTACCTCGCAAACGCGGGAGACAGCGACAAAGCAAAAAAAAAAAAAAAAAAAAAAAAAAAAAATATATATATATATATATATATATATATATATATAGGTTTGCGGCAGGGGTGTGTGATGTCTCCATGGTTGTTTAATTTGTTTATGGATGGGGTTGTTAGGAAGGTGAATGCAAGACTTTTGGAAAGAGGGGAAAGTATGAAGTCTGTTGTGGATGAGAGAGCTTGGGAAGTGACTCAGTTGTTGTTCGCTGATGATACAGTGCTGGTGGCTGATTCATGTGAGAAACTGCAGAAGCTGGTGACTGAGTTTGGTAAAGTGTGTGAAAGAAAAAAGTTAAGAGTAAATGTGAATAAGAGCAAGGTTATTAGGTACAGTAGGGTTGAGGGTCAAGTCAATTGGGAGGTAAGTTTGAATGGAGAAAAACTGGAGGAAGTAAAGATTTTTAGATATCTGGGAGTGGATCTGGCAGTGGATGGAACCATGGAAGCGGAAGTGAATCATAGGATGGGGGAGGGGGCGAAAATCCTGGGAGCCTTGAAGAATGTGTGGAAGTCGAGAACATTATTTCGGAAAGCAAAAATGGGTATGTTTGAAGGAATAGTGGTTCCAACAATGTTGTATGGTTGCGAGGCGTGGGCTATGGATACAGTTGTGCGCAGGAGGGTGGATGTGAAGGAAATGAGATGTTTGAGGACAATGGGTGGTGTGAGGTGGTTTGATCGAGTAAGTAATGTAAGGGTAAGAGAGATGTGTGGAAATAAAAAGAGCGTGGTTGAGAGAGCAGAAGAGGGTGTTTTGAAATGGTTTGGGCACATGGAGAGAATGAGTGAGGAAAGATTGACCAAGAGGACATATGTGTCGGAGGTGGAGGGAACGAGGAGAAGTGGGAGACCAAAGTGGAGGTGGAAAGATGGAGTGAAAAAGATTTTGAGTGATTGGGGCCTGAACATGCAGGAGGGTGAAAGGCGGGCAAGGAATAGAGTGAATTGGATCGATGTGGTATACCGGGGTTGACGTGCTGTCAGTGGATTGAATCAGGGCATGTGAAGCGTCTGGGGTAAACTATGGAAAGTTGTGTGGGACCTGGATGTGGAAAGGGAGCTGTGGTTTCGGGCATTATTGCGTGATAGCTGGAGACTGAGTGTGAACGAATGGGGCCTTTGTTGTCGTTTCCTAGTGCTACCTCGCACACATGAGGGGGGAGGGGGATGGTATTCCATGTGTGGAGAGGTGGCGATGGGAATGAATAGGGGCAGGCAGTGTGAATTGTGTGCATGGGTATATATGTATGTGTCTGTGTGTGTATATATATGTGTACATTGAGATGTATAGGTATGTATATTTGCGTGTAAGGACGTGTATGTGTGTACATTGTGTATGGGGGTGGGTTGTGCCATTTCTTTCATCTGTTTCCTTGCGCTACCTCGCAAATGCGGGAGACAGCGACAAAGCAAAAAAAAGAAAAAAAATATATTTGTTTATGGATGGGGTTGTTAGGGAGGTGAATGCAAGAGTTTTGGAAAGAGGGGCAAGTATGAAGTCTGTTGTGGATGAGAGAGCTTGGGAAGTGAGTCAGTTGTTGTTCGCTGATGATACAGCGCTGGTGGCTGATTCATGTGAGAAACTGTAAGGGTAAGAGAGATGTGTGGAAATAAAAAGAGCGTGGTTGAGAGAGCAAAAGAGGGTGTTTTGAAATGGTTTGGGCACATGGAGAGAATGAGTGAGGAAAGATTGACCAAGAGGACATATGTGTCGAAGGTGGAGGGAACGAGGAGAAGTGGGAGACCAAATTGGAGGTGGAAAGATGGAGTGAAAAAGATTTTGAGTGATCGGGGCCTGAATATGCAGGAGGGTGAAAAGCGGGCAAGGAATAGAGTGAATTGGATCGATGTGGTATACTGGGGTTGACGTGCTGTCAGTG